>NC_057814.1:589783548-589995919 GCF_018294505.1 Triticum aestivum | reverse complement strand
GCACCCCGACCCCGACACGCCACCCCGACACCCCGGCACGACACCCCGACCCCGACCCCCGACACCCTGACATCATATATTTTTCGATTTTGTTATGAGAAACATCATATATAATTGTGTTGATCGGGTAGATTTAAACATCATATATATTTTTTGATTTTGTTATGAAAAACATCATATATTATTATTCATGTCGGTATTTTTTTTATGTTGTACTAATTTCGTTTACTCTTTGTCATGGCAGGTGTTGAAAGATGGTGGGCGCTGGTCGGGAGCGCTCCGAGGCCCCTTCTTCGTCGGCGCGTGGTGGGAGGTCTTCCATTCCACACGCACCTCTCCGCTGAGCGTTGCTGGACAGTATGGCGACACCGCCGGGCCCTTCTTCGTCGACAGCGGTGCCCAGCAGGGGACGAGGTAAGGGAGGGAAGAAGAGAGGAGTTGGAGCACGTGGTCGCGGGAGAGGAGGTAGGGTGACTGCTAGGGCGCCTTCCTCGCCGCCACCCCTAGCTGTTTCACCCGAGCACGTGACTGCTAGGGTGGACTCGTCCGAGGAGGAGGCTACACGGACTCTGGTCCACGAGCCTTCGACCCACGAGCCTCGGGTCGACGGGCCTTCGGCCCACGAGACCCCGGAGGAGCACACGTCTGGATGGGGTACCTGGACGGATGAGCCTGAGGGGCCGAGTGGCCATGCTGATGATGGCGGGGAGCCGACTGATATTGAGGAGGAGGGGGGCACCGTCTACCAGCGTGGTTGTACACGGCTCCCGTCCGTGCCGGCGACCCGCGAGCAGAGGTGGTTGATTTTCCCTGATGGGGAGAGGTAAGTGCATTTAATCTTTTTGTACCTTCTGCATTCACGTTTCTTCAAATATCTAATGCGTTGGCCTTGTCATGCTGTAGGGGTTGGGACCACCATCATAGTGTCCGCCGGCCCAACTCCGTCCTTGGAGTGCTTTGCCGGCAAAACTTCCCGGGGTTTGTCACGTTGCCTGGTGAGGGTCGGCTTCCAGAGCTTGGATTGAGCTGGGAGCACTACTTGTCTGCCCCGGCCCCGCTGGGTGAGATTATTGACGGTGTCTTGTGCGACACGAGGGCAGACGTGGTGATCAGAAAGTTCTGGGTAATTTCTCCTTTACACATTTAAAAATCTTCAACTAGCTAGTTATTAATTGTACTAATCAATATTGTCTCATTTGATTGCAGACATTCTACAGGTGTGAGGAGGGATACGAGGAGGAGGCGGCAAATGTTATCGAGAACGTCTGCAAGCGCCTACTACAGAACTTACGGCACGAGGCTCGGGTGCAGGCTGTTCGAGACTACTACGCCTTGCGTGGTATCAAGAAGCCCAAGCCGGCGTGCCGCGATAAGTTCCTGAGTAAGGAGCAGTACATGAAGGTAATTCTTAAGGCCTTGTACTTACTTCCTTCATTTAGTAATTCATAGCCGTAGCGCTCAAGTTTCTATTTGCTAACTTAGGCGCCTCCGAGATGGTGTGCGGATCAGATGGATTGTTGGGAGGTGTTGGTCAATGAGTGGTGCTCAAAAGAATGGCTAGCCGTCCACAATGCGGCCAAGGACAAACGTGCCCAAATGGAAGGTGTGCCACACCATCAAGGCAGCTCCAACTTATATCAGTTCGGGCAGAACTGGGTATGTGGTTTGCTTCATGATTCATGCAATTCATTCATCATGCTAGCTTGAGCCCTTTAATTACTAATTTACTTTGTTTCTCTCTTTCAGGCACGCTACAATAAGGCGGATAAGGTGCCAGAGGTGTACGACCTGTATGCCATGGCCCACACTACCTCTTTCAAGAAAGTCAAGGCATTCTCTCCGTCTGACCTCGATGATGCAAACAACTTCACCAACATCTCCTCCCACGGCAAGCTCGTGAAATATAGAGATGAGGGGAAGGCGAGGAAAGGGGAGGACTTTAACCCGAGCTAGGGTCCCATTGATCCAGAGCTGGTGATGATATCTGGTGGCGGGAGGTCCCATGGCTCCATAGCCATTGGAGATGGACTTATCCGTTGTCCTAGCACTCTCCCGGAGATCAAGGCGCGCCAGTCGAGCTCCGCTCCTGAGATAAGGCCTCGTGAACGGCCAGTCCAACTCGCCATCAAGGTTAGTTATACGTACTCAGCTATCTTTCTCCATTACATTGTGTGTGCTTCCATCAATGATTACAAATGGTAACGAGGAGTGGTGTTGCAGGCTGCTATACAGAGTGAGAGAGATAGAACGGAGAATCTTCTGGCGGAGGCGGCGGAGAGGCAGCGGGAGTTGGAGGAAGGGACGACAAAGATGTTGGAGGAGGAGAGGGCACGGAATGACATGCAGGCAAGGGCCATGTACGAGCTCCTTGTGGTAAGTTTCTTCTGCAGATTAGCCAAAACATTCATGTAGTGTTTGTCTCATTACTAACTAGTATGACTGAGTCGTCAAAACCAAATGTGCAGTCTGTGTGCGAGAAGACCGGTCAGACCGCTCCGCCGATGACAATGATTGCTCCTGGGACCACGGTGAGTTTAATTTGAATGGACATTACTTGCTAGTCTTAACATTTGAGTGTCATCATGCTAACGAGACATTGGAAATGATCTTTGGTGCAGCGTAACTCCAGACAAGCATCGCACGATCCTTCTCCAGCTACAGGCACGATCCAGCCCGCTCCTACACCTCCATGATCATGGTAAGTTTCTCTAGTGTTTTGCTTAACAAATGCATAAAGACCTAGACTTAGCTTTATTTCCTACAATATGCTTACCACAATGACCTAGACTTAGCATAATTAGCTTAGTTAGCTCATAAACAATCCATTTAACCCAAGTTAGCTCTAAAATGACCCATTTTACCTTAGTTAGCTCATAAATGATCAATTTTACCCAAGTTAGCTCTAAAATGACCCATTTTACCTAGACTAGCTCCAAAATGATCCATTTTACCTATGTTAGCTCTAAAATGACCCATTTTACCTAGGTTAGCTCCAAAATGACCCATCTTACCTAGGTTAGCTCCAAAATGATGCATTTTACCCAAGTTAGCTCTAAAATGACCCATTTTACCTAGATTAGCTCATAAACGATCCATTTCACCTAGGTTAGCTCACAAACGATCAATTTCACCTAAATTAGCTCATAAATGTCATATATTCTTCTTCTTCTTCATTTTCTTCTTCTTCTTCTTCTTCTTGTAATCTTCTTCTTTTAACTTTCTTATTTCCCATTTTGCAGAATTCATTCGCTTCACGGAAGCTTGCATAGATGGAGTGCTTGTTTGGATGAACTATGTTTCTTTTGTATCGACGAACTATGCATGTATGGTAGGATGACACTATTGTAATATGTATGGTTGGATGCATGTATGTGGAACTTGCTATGTATGGTTGATGGAACTATGCATGTATGATGAAATTATATGTGTTGGATATCTCATATGTTTGCTGTGAACTTGCCATGTGAAAAATATATATGTATCATCTATTTGCTGTGAAAATGGTTGGGTATAAGAAAAAACAGAAAAAAGAGGCAATGCAGGCTCTTTGCCGTCTGCCACCGACGGCAACGGGCTCTTTGCCGTCCGCGGCGGACGGCAAAGAAGCCACGTGGCAACCACCTGTGCTTCCTGGCAGCTGACCCATTTGGTCAGTTTGCCTACAGTGGCAGACGACAAAGGCTTGATGCTCTTTGCCGTCAGCGGCGGACGGCAAAGGCTGCCGTTAGACGCCTAACGGACTAACAGCGAATTTATTGCCGTCGGCTTTGTTTGCCGTCCGCCACTGATGGCAAAGGCCCCTTTGCCGTCCGCTTCAAAAAGCAGACGGCAAAGAAGCTCTTTGCCGATGCCTACTTTGCCGGAGCCTTTTGCCGTCCGCGGCAGACGGCAAAGGCCTTTGCCGTCCGCCATCCTTGCCTTTGTCGTCTGCCCTGGCAGACGGCAAAGTAGCTGATTCCAGTAGTGATAGCAATTCATCATATAGCAGCAGCAGGAGCAGCTCATAGCAATTCATCGTATAGCAGCACCGGGAGCAGCTTATAGCAACTCATCATATAGCAGCAACAGCTCATAGCAATTCATCATATAGCAGCAGCAGCTCATAGCAATTCATCATATAGCAGCAGCAGGAGCAGCTCATAGCAATGCATCATATAGCAGTAGCAGAAGATGCTCATAGCAATTCATCGTATAGTGGATCAGAATGAAAATTTGGCAAAAAATCAAAGGAGATCCTCACCTTGTTGGATGAGCTCATCCTTCAACAGCACCTCAAGGCCACGACCTGGGAGGAGGGGAGGGGGAATAAGGTGCCTTCTGCCACAGTGTGGCATCAGCCGTAGTTGTGCGGCGCCCGCTGGACTAGTGCGTTGGATGGACCACAGTGGAGCAGCTGCTGGAGACCATGAGAATAAGGGGCGGCGCCAGAGGGAGGAGCAGCCGGGAAGATTTGGCCCTACCCGCCTGCCATGTAGCCTAGCTGGACAGAGCATCGTCGAGGACCAGGCCAGATGGGACCAGTGGAAACGGCTCGCTAGATGAACCCTAGCGCTGCAGGCAAATGATCGAGGTAGAGGGAAAAGGGAGAGGAGATGCAAGAGGGCAGGGCAATGAACGCTTGCGTGTTTGTTTTTACTTGAGGTCAGGTGTGATGCGGGCGTGAGCAGTTGCATTTTGAGTGTAATATAGGCAGATAACAGAGTCATTTCACTATTCCCTTCCCTTCAATTTTTAGTGAGCTTCTACCCGAAACAACCCCCTCCAAAGCGAAATAAGTTAAGCCCAAGCCCATAACTCAAAAATGACTTGTTTATATCTTTTATGGCTTATTTTCACAATAAGCTCTGAAAAGGCGGAATAGAACTGGCCCTTAACCTGCAATTCAATTATGCGTGCAATGATGAATCACTCCTGCCTGCTATAGTGTACATTTAGGCATCATCATACATGGCATAACCTAATACATGTGCATTCCATTGTAGAATCTAGAATATGCAATGTTTATGTTAGTTCATACGTTGCACATGATGTTTAAATGCCCCTTAAATCTGGTCAGTCAGGTGATGGTCTTTAAGCCTTCTTCTTTGCTTCTTTTCTTGATATGTAAGATTTGCTCATACATCTGTTCAATTGCTTGTTTGCATCAGCCAGCAATACTAGGACTGTTTGCTTTGATTACTTGTTGTTCTTGACCTAACACTCTAACAGAGCTTGTCAACGATTTAAACACTAAGGGCTGTTGTAGTGGGGGCTTGTCTAACTCATAGGTGACATAAAAGTTTGGTTGTACACTAAAGTAGACTCTCCAAGAGTACCTGGAGATCCAGTTCGAAGGTATGCCTAGTTTTTACATAGTGCACACATAGTAAATGCTCATTTCATTGTGTGCAAGTGCAAGAGATGTGGCGTGTTTCATTATGTGGTGTTGTTTTGTTATAATCTCATCCTTTTGTGTTGTTCACGGACTGGAAAGTATGCATATTTACCTTCCAAGCAGACGAGTAACTAGTTTGTGTCACCTTGCACAGGGGGTGCAATGAAGATAAGATTGAGGATTTCCAAATACAAGATGTTAGGAAGGAGCCTTGCAAGAGAAGTAGGAGCAGCGCTGAGCCTGTTCAACCAGTTAAGGTAAGTCACTGTATCCAACTCAATAGTTCAATTCCTTGTTTGTTTCAGGCATAGTTAATTTGCTTTTTTCAATTGCTTTATTTGTCCTCAGTTAATTAGATGCCCAAACATTGATGCCTGATGTTGGGTACTTGTATAACTATTAGTTGACATAATTAAAGGCCTTACCATTTAATTACTCTGGCGAAGTGTGCCTGAAGCTTTGAAGTCTATTAACCAACTATTACTGCATGAGGCTCACAATCTAGTTTATACTAGGCTAATGATTGCATAGTTTTGCTTGCTGTAGTAGGTTTGTATGAATCCCTCTGTTGTTCATTATGCTCCCTAAGACTTTAGTTGAGCTACATAATGACCAACTGCTTGCTTTCTTATACGCAACGTGTTGTCTAAATTTGTAACTTGTCTGTGTTTTGGATTTGGCCCCAACATCATGCTCCTCTGATGAGCTAAGAGAGATTTCTGTATGCGGGCTGCACATACTACCATTTTTATAACTAGCAAAGTGGCCCGCTCGATGCGCGGGCTAGAACTTTAAAAAGTTTAATAATGATACATATTATTTAGTTTTTAAAGACAATTTGGGATCAAATATGATGATGTTATAAATATAAGACTGATAACATAGTTTGGTCTCAGTTGTCTTTGGTTTTATCATTTAAGACCATATATGGTATCCATTCACCATTTAAGAATGCAAAGTTACATTGTTAAGATTTTAGCCTTTTATCATAATAATATATTATCTGATTTCTCTAAAGAGAAATTAGAACCAAATGTCGTAACATTTACAAATACGAGTGTTTTACCAATATATAATATAATATGCACTAATCACATATGTTCTTATTTGTTGAAAGTTTATATTGTGGGGTGTATGTATGATCGTTTTGGATCAACCACCTATTCCTGGTTAGGAAAGTGATTGTTTAGCGCAAAAGATGGTGTCTTCATTATGCAATAGATATGTATGTTATGACTTCTGACTATATTTTTGCGCCAGAAAATCCATTGTTTTCTACTTTGTTTTTGGACTCAAATATAAATCTTCTACTATTCTGGTCTAGTAATAGATTTAATTTCTTGATGCCATATATCATATGAGCATTAGTCACAGATATATGTGTTCAACCTATTTTTCATGAAAATTAGTTTGCAACATTTTATAAATTCAAAAATTGTTCCGTATTAATCAGTGATACCAAGCGGGGAAACTTGGTATTCACCAATAAAGCCAAGGCCCAAATGTGATCCATCAAAGATGAAATAATAGACGGCACCGCAAATTGATCACATATTTGGAAAATTAGACGGCATTCAGTTAGATGGAAATTTGATGGATCGAAGGGCGTCCTGCTCGGAAAAAATAGAAGAGCTCCCAACATTGTTGAGCAAAGGTTCTATGTGCGAAGTCATGGTCACATACCTAAAGTATGGTTTTGCACCAACAATGATGTATTCAGGTCCGACACACAACAGAATTGAAATCAAATGATATACAGTACCAAGTACTTCCTCTGATTCTCTAAAGGATTCTTTTTTGCATATTCAGTGTTATACTTTTGGATCTTCGACGATAAATAATTTCTTGGTTAGGAACTTGAAAAGGGTATGAATAAATTTGTCCCAAAATATACTTCCATAATAGACATTTTTATGAATATACTACAATAAGAATTAGGTATTACAAATATGATAGACTAATAACTTGGTCAAAATTAATTTTTCTAAGCTATGTTGATGTCCAAAATGGAAGCTTTAAAAGATAGGAAGGGAGTAATAATTAATCTAGTAATGTAATGAAAAACAAAAGCTTGTAGTTGCACAAATCAATGCTCAGTCACCCATCGTCTATATCGTAGGTGCTACTAATCAAAACCTACATCAGCTTGTCTAGTCTCTCTCGTTGATTGATCTAGCAATGGTAGGGCCTCAGCGCATTTTTTTTTCCAACTGAATCAGTCCACGTACTTTTTTATATATTAACTGAAATAAGTGCACGTCCTGTTTTGTTATTTGATCAGCGCACAGGTTTGTAGCTAATTGCATGCATGCATATAGCAATGCTAGGGCCTCAGCGCATGTCCTGTTTTTTTTTTATTTGATCAGCGCACAGGTTTTTAGTTCCAGCTAATTGCATCCTCTTTTTAATTGATCAGCGCACGTCCTACTTTTTAATACTGGATCAGCGCACATCTTTTTTTTTTATCTTGAATGACCGCACGTCCTACTACTATTTTATTTGATCAGGGCATATTCTTTTGTCCTATTGCTTTATGTTAGGCTGAAGGAAGCAAAACGTTTTCTTCCACTACAATTATAATGGCATTGGTGGGTAATTTCGTCAATCTTATCTAATGGCTATAAAATTTTAGTCAATTAAATTAACAGTCTGATGTTTCTAATTTTCGTGGTAATTTCTAGCATTATCTTTAACCAGATTAACCTGTCAAGTACTTTTTATATATAAATAGATTTTTAAAATATCACCTGCTTATGCTTCATGACGTGTAACATTATTGTTGGTCCTGTTTTGCCATGTATAAAATAGTTTGTCCTGTTCGCTTCACTGTTGTAACTATATTTTTGCCCTAGTCATGTGTACTTACAGAAACATTTCAGGATGAAGTGACATCAACACAAAGATCTGCGAGCAGTGCGGCATGGCCGTTACTGAAAGATTATGGATTGGAATTGGAATGTGCTGATGTTCTCGAGCATCAACTAGAGGTGGCAAAACAACGTGTACATGATTCTCAACATGCAATCAACAAGTTGAGACTGGACTTGTAGGTATTAGATGCAGGAGTCAAAAAAATGAAACAAGACACTGAGATAACCACAAAGGAATTGAAAATTTTGCAGATTGAAATTTGTGCTATCTGAATCCGGCCAATCCTATTTTCTGAAGAGATTATAGTTCAAATGGTAAGTTCTGCCCATGCGTGTCCATGATGTATGAGCTTTATTTGTCCAGTGTATGTAATTTGCTGTTTGTGTACGCTTTATTATCATCACTGGTACCGAACTATAATGCCCAGTGGTTATATTCGGCTGTAATTTTTTTATTGTTTAGTGTACGATTATTCTACGTTTCTATGCCTTAGTCTTTTTATTGTATAGTGTATGTTTTTTACAGGCAATAGTATAAAGTAGGATAATTCTTGAATATGCTATATCGTTGAAATGGGGGCCGACACGCCCATACATTTCTTGGACGCCATACAAACGAACAAACATGTGTAGTCAATGCGGGCCTTAATTGGGCTGGTCAAAATAATATTAAGTGGATAATGATGCGGCCCACCGTAACAACGGCTCTTAGCAAGCCGTTAACAGGCCAAAAGCTCGACAGGGCCGCATAAATGGAAATGGCCCGCGGGCCTCTAGCAGGCCAAAATACATGTCAATTTTGTCTCGGCCCTTTTACTTTACGGGCCAGTAAGAGGCCGAAAGTGCTATGGGCCAGAGGAGGCCCAATTTGAAAACTAGGCTTTTAACAGGCTGAAAGTCGCGTTGGGCTGAAATGATGCCCTGCGGAACGTGGGCCCATAATGGACCTAAAGTCAAAGGCCCACCTATTGTGCGGGCCGTTAACAGTCCGAGAGACAAAATGGGCTAGGAGTTGGCCCATTTACCGAATGGGCCGAGGACAAGCCTAAAGTCACAGCGGGCTAGAATTGGCCCAACTGCAGAATGGGCCGAAAAAATGCCGAAAGACGTTTCGGGTCGTTAACGGGCTGGAACTGACGATGGGCTGCTAACAGGTCGAAAGAAGCTCGAGCTGTAATTGGGCCCAAAGACGTAGCGGGCCGTTAACGGGCTTAAACTAACGATGGGCTGGAAATTGTCAAATCTAGAATGGGCCTTTGATAGGCCGATTCTGTGTAACTTGTATGCACCGTGCTTATAAATGGGCCTGACTCAAGTATGCTGCTAATGGGCCAACCCGCTTATTTTGATAGGTCCGGCCTTTTAACCTGAATGGGCCAATGTTGGGCCGAGATACGTGTCGACGTATCATAGGCGCGTTCTGCCCATTGGATGATAACTGTCCAAACGCCGAGCCGACACGTGGATCTGCCGGCCAATGAGAATTTTATACGTGAAAAATCCCCATTGGTGTGCGCTGTTAACGGGTTATCGGATCCAAATCGGAACCCGATAGCTTAACGGCGACCCGTTACGGTGGATGTCACGTGTTGGTCACCCTTGATGAAAGCACTTCTATGACGCGTGATTTATCGTCATGGAAGTGGACACTTCCGTGATGATAATTTTGGTAATGTCATGGAACACTTCTACGACAGCACATGTATGACTATCTTGATTCTGTCGTAAAATAGTCATGGATGTACATGCATGACAGAAAACGTGACCTACTGTGACAAACATGTATCATCACGGAAGTGTATTGTCTTTTGTAGTGGAAGACTCCGTGAAAAGCAATGGCACCCAGTTGACATCGATGATGCAAAGCACTTGCTTGGCGGCGGATGCCAGGGACTACCTACCGAGCAGCTCGGTGGCGTAGTAGTATTGGGCCTTGTAATGCTCCAGACATGGCGATGTCTGCACGGTTGGCGACTGCAACGGTGCCCCGCATCCCAGGCTCCGCCCTCCACCACATCCACTACCACGACCATCTTCGCCTCCGCCGGCCGTCCACTCATTGAGGGGTGCCGCCTTTGTGGCTTTTCTTTGAGGCAACAATGTTGTTGTGTCTCCGAGTTGATCTTGCGGATGATCATGATCACCGTATCCTCCACCACCGTCGTCTCAGGCAACTTCTCCTACAGGTCCATGCGTCGGCAACGACGAAAAATGGCGGGAATTGGGTGGAGAACGACGGGAAAGGACGAAGAGAGTGGGTGATTTCGTCACAGAAACTGTGCGGGCTAGCTTCAAAAGCGCGGGCTCCACCTTAGTTTTGAGTGGGCCTGAGGTGTCGGAGTCCTACGTGGCTCGTGTCCGTACTTTTGCAAAGCCCTTCTCGTTTGGTTCCGGTTTGCGGGTAAATTATGGTCCGGACTGCTCCACGGACCGACGAGGGTTGTCGTTGGATGGCTTGTGGGATCCGAGCAGCTGCGTTCGGACGGATAGGGGGGTTTGGGGTTAGCGTTGGAAATTCCCTAACACAAGTACCTCCATTGATGTATTCTTTTTTTGCGATTAGATGTACTTTTTATTACTTGCATGGGTATTTATATCTAGTATAGTATGTACATATGCCAGACAATAGAATTCCTGATAATTTTGTCAAGAAAAATTGACGTTACCTAACCCTTCCACCCGTGCAATTGACGAAATCAAAACTGGCGGCAACTTCTCGTTAATTAGGAGAAGACCACAAGGCACGAGTCTCCTCTATATAAGGAGGGTTCGCATTCTGAAGCTGCAGCTGAGCCTGGGAGGCTGGGAAGCAAAGAAACAGCATCTATACGCCATGGCATCGGTTTTGAAGCTTGTGCTTCTCCTGCTGTGCGCCTACCACACCCTCGTTGCTCACGCAGTAGATGATCTTCGCAGCTACTACATGGTTCTGCCCGCTGGCTCTCTGAAATCTGCCACCGTCAACTGCACCGATCACAAAGGTGCAGTACTGTCCGTGCACTTGACATTCCAATGGATTAAGTACAACGAATACAATACGTATCATTTCCAAAAAAAACGAATACTATACGTATAGTACTATTGTGTGCACATTTCTAATCGTTTCCATTCCATGTCGATCTTGATTGTTTCAGCAGCGAGTTCACCATCCGGCGGCGGCGTCAGGGTGCCGTTGCACCACCGGCACGGCCCATGCCCCCCTGCCTCCTCCACGAAGGCGCCGACCTTGGAGGAGATGCTCTGGCGTGACCAGCTCCGAGCTAACCACATCAGGCGGAGGTTCTCTGGCGTCAAGGGTGGCGGCCTGGAGCAATCGGACGTAACCGTGCCTACCACGCCGGGCCTCTCCCTGGGCACGTTGCAGTACGTGATCACTGTCCGCATCGGCTCGCCGGCCGTGAACCAGACCATGTTCATCGACACCGGCAGCGACGTGTCATGGGTGCAGTGCAAGCCGTGCTCGCAGTACCACTCGCAGGCGGACCCGCTCTTTGACCCCAGATCGTCGAGCACCTACTCTCCGTTCTCCTGCACCTCGGTCGCCTGCGCGCAGCTCCGCCAGAGCCAGCAGGCGAACGGCTGCTCCAGCTCCCAGTGC
Source organism: Triticum aestivum (assembly GCF_018294505.1). Taxonomy (NCBI): domain Eukaryota; kingdom Viridiplantae; phylum Streptophyta; class Magnoliopsida; order Poales; family Poaceae; genus Triticum; species Triticum aestivum. Next base: position 589,984,077 of record NC_057814.1, on the reverse strand, counting down.
CAGTACATTGTCAAGTACGGCGATGGCTCGAGTACCACCGGGACCTATAGCTCCGACATGCTCGCGCTGGGCTCCAACGCCGTGAGCAACTTCCAATTCGGGTGCAGCAAGTCTGAGTCGGGCCTCCTTCTCAACGACCAGACCGCTGGGCTCATCGGGCTCGGCGGCGGCGCTCAGTCGCTCGCCACACAGACCGCGGGGACCTTCGGCAAGGCCCGGATCTCGCGAATATATCGATTCCAGCCAACGATGACACTATGACTTCAATTCGATTGATTCTTAACAAATTAGTATTTTCAATTTGTGAGGGCCGTTCTCTCTATATCGTACTGCCTCTCGCCGACTTTGGGCTCGTCCGGGTTCCTCACGCTCGGTGCAGCAACCTCGGGTTTCGCCGTCAAGACGCCGATGCTGAGGAGCAGGCAGCTCCCGACGTTCTATTTCGTGCAGCTTGAGGCCATCAGGGTGGGAGGCAAGCAGCTCAACATACCCACCTCCGTCTTTTCGGCCGGCTCGTTCATGGACTCCGGCACAATCATCACGCGCCTGCCGTGGACCGTGTACTCGGCGCTGTCGTCGGCGTTCAAGGCCGGCATGAAATAGTACCCTTTCGCAAAAAAAAGAGAAGTAGTACCCACCGGCACAGCCCAGGGGCATCCTCGACACGTGCTTCGACTTCAGCGGCCAGTCCACCGTCAACATACTGAGCGTCGCACTGGTGTTCTCTGGGGGCGCCGTCATCGACCTGGCCTTTAACGGGATCATTCTGGACAACTGCCTCGCCTTCGCGGGAAACCATGATGACAGCTCCCTCGGCACCATCGGCAACGTGCAGCAGCGGACGTTCGAGGTGCTCTACGACGTTGGTGGCGGCGTCGTCGCGTTCAAGGCAGGCGCATGCTGATCGCATATATATAACAATAAATAAATAAATAAAGAGGAGGTATTAGCATAACACGTACTGTATATCACAATAAATAAGGTACGCCCATACGTGTGGTGTGAGCCAAACCCGTCCACACGCCTTATAACACATAGACTCGCTACGTCATCGCATGCATGCATGTGAAATCTTTTTGAATTTTCAGTTTTTAAAATGATTTATCTATTAAATGAAAAATCCGATTAAAGATCCGTTTTCACTATTAAATCTTTCGCGACGAGATCTTTGAAACTAGATCTCATATCAATATATTTGATGATTTTTTTGTTAAAAGTTGTAATGTCTATTGCACATGAATTGCCATGATATTTACACTGAAGTTGCCACGATATGTTTCAGCTATTTTCTTCTACATTTAAAAGTAAATTTTGACATATTATAAAACGGGGAATTAAGAAACTAGACTTGGTATGAATCATAAACTAAAATTCTCATGATACATGCATTTAAAATTGCCATGGTTCATACAAAAAATAATTTTCATGGTCAAAGTACTGGAATTGCCATCATCAAAGAACTAAAATTGTCATACTCTACAAACTAAAATTGGCACATGACAACTTTAGTTTAGGCACTATGGCAACTACAGTGTAAACATCATGGCAACTTTTGAGCAAAAAAAAATTCGTCGAAACATATCAACATGGGATCTAGTTTTGAAGATCTCGTTAAGGCGAATTTAATGATGAAAACGTATTTTTAATTTGATTTTTTAATTAGAAGATAAAATATTTTAAGCCGAAAACCAAAAAGATTCCTGCTGATGTCATATGTTCATACGTAGCAAAATGAGTGGTGATGGAGGCATGTGGGCGATGTGCAAGATGCCACACGTGTGGGCGTTAGTTTTTTCGAAGAATAAATGAAGCCATGTTGAATCAGCGAAAGATGTTAGTTCCATATTTTTGCGAGTTCTTTTCATCGAAAGTTAGGCAATGTTACTCGTTTCCCCAAAACTGAATAGTAAACTCGGTAATATAAATAAACCCGACAAACGAGATTGATTGCCCAATGTCATGAAAACAACAACTCAACTATAAGATGAATCTCAGTAAAATATATCATTTGCCGAGCCTCGGGCAAATCAAACTCGGCGAACACCCGACGATGGGCTCGATGGCGCTCATCATGGGGTGCGCGCGGCGGCCACCTTAAGAGCATGGTTAATAATACAGCCAAGTCAGCTATAAGAAGTTGTCATGCCATTTGCAGGTAACCTTTTAGCCGGCATGCACAATAGTAAATTTTAATATGTACTAGTTTATCAATATTTGGCTCATTTACATCCTCACAAAGCGTTTTAGGTCTCGTGTTGCAGCTAACCAAGAGACAGCTTCTCTTCTCTCTCCTACAACTAAACAAAGATATATTATTCTATTTCTTATAGCCTACTTCTGTCACCTTATTGTATTTGCTCTAAGTTTGCGAAGATGGTGGATATATTTGTATGGTTTAGCAGGATAAACAAGCTCGCCATGATTTCCGCATTGACGACGACGAAGAAGTAGCCCATGTTCGCCGACGATGGTCTCGGCACGCTTCTGATCAACATTCTCCTATGAGTGATGTACGATGCCGAGTCAGACGATCCCAGATAGAGCGCTTGGTGGGCCAAGCACTGGCCTCTCGTTCGGGCCCTAGCGGCTGATGTGATGGGGCGATGAAAGTGCCGGCCACCATCATTCTAGGCGACGACAACGACAATGAGATGATGGATGCCAACGTCAATGCAGACTGCTGCAGATGCTGGATAGCAACGACGGCACATGCGGTGAGGCGCGAGCGGCGGTAGCCTTGACGCGCATAGTTGTCATCGTCCAATGGCGTGGTCGAGGCGCCTGGGTCAAGCCATGAATTTTTTTAGTGAACTTCTTCCCTTTTATTCTAGTAATCAGAACATGATAATTACTAATTATACTCTAATTTTTTTTACAAACATGGACATTTTTAATTAAACTATGGAATTTTTTTGACATGGCAGTTTTTATATATGTCATGGTATTTTTAGTAATTAGACCATGGAAGCTCTGCCCTGTGAGGTCACGGTGGCGGCCTCCCGCGACAGTGGAGCAGCAATAGAGCGCATCAGATATCATAGTGAGGAGCTGCAGCAGAGGTGAGGGCGCCGGCGTTGGCGTGTTGAAGCAACGTCGACGGGGCGACACCGCTGTGCAGGTCATCCAATCTTCTCCTATTCCCGGTTCAATCATTTTGCACCAAATAGGCATCGAGACGGGATTATTGCCGCATCAGTTGTTCGTGCATCGTCAGAGATAGATGTGTTACAATTCATTTTTAAGCTTGCTTCACAAATCACAACTTGATTGTTTCTAGTTTCATCAGTTTGTTATCAAATAATTTGCCATGTTATATAGAGAGTTTTTTTAAAAAAAAATTTGGCCATGTGTGTCATCAATTTTTCAGTTTTCAGGAAATTTGCCGTGTGTCTTCAGCAAATTTTGATAATGTCTTACAGAAGAAACCTTTTTTTGTTTGATTTTGCTCCGTGTACCCCTCATTTTTATTCAAGTTTTGTTCATGTTAGCTTAAGTTGGCAAAATTGTTTATTAAGCAGGAACCATTTTTGCAAACATATGGGATCAGTAAAGTGTTGGTTTTGCCGAATGTTTTGGTGTTAACCACGGAAACTATAGGGTCTTAGTGACAGCAATTGATTGCTTTTTCTATTATGCATTTTTTGCGATGGAATATTTTTCGATGTGCTGCGATGGCAACTAGTGCTTGTTGCCATGGTTACTTTAAGATGTTTTTTTCATCGATGAAAAGGCAAATTCCGACACCTATGATGTGTTTTGCCATGGTTTGAATTTCCTAATATATCGCCCCTAGTTTGAAATTTTCCATCATTTAGAGAACAAACGTTCTAATGTTTGCTATATGGCAAATATACTTTTCATTTTGCCATGTCACTTTCATGAATTTCCATCTACATAATATGGCAACTTTTTGTGAAAATGAATGGAGTAATCACATGGCAATTTGCATGGATTTTTGTTTTTTGTATGACATGACAAATTTAACTTAATTGCCATGGCAAACTCACTTTCACGTACACGGCGAATTTACACTACGGGCCATGGCAAATTTACCATTTGTTTTTTCCATGACAATTTAATGAAATTTCATCTACATAATATGGCAATTTTTTTTGAAAATGAATGGACTAAACACAGGGCAATTTCTACGGATTTTCGTTTTCTCAAGGACATGGCAAATTTATTTCTAATTTTTGCCATGGCAAATATATAAGATAATTAAAGTGGCTAAGCAGCGGCCTCTGACATTCAATCCCAGTGCTGGGCGTGAGCTTCTCCTAGGCTGACACGTGTTGGCCTCATTTTCCCTATTTTCTTAATGTTTTACTTTTTCTGCTAACTAGATGACACCCCGCGCGTTGCTGCGGGAATGTTTGCTTCAAAAACATTTCATTAAACATGGAAATGCTTGTTAGCAATGATAGGGTTGAATGAACATAGCATAAGTGATAATTTCTAAATAACTTAATGGATTGTGGGATGCTAACAATAAAATGCAATATTGTTCAATAAAATCTCATCTGAGGCCAAGTTCATAGCAATGCAAGAGTATCCTATTAAGAGAATGAACTCTTGCCACTGCGGTGGCAGGTGTACAGATACTTTTAACAAAAATGATTGCTGATAAAGTACTGGGAATAAACTAAGTGTTCCATAGCCGGTTGACATACCCTACAGGCCAAAGGTAACACAACGAATATCATCTCTACAATATGAAAATGGAACTACATTGACTATATTTATAATAAATAAGACCTCAAGGCATTACTCCCTCCATTCCACTTTCTTAGGCATAGAAAACCAATCTCAGGGACGAACTACCAAGACCCGAGGAGAGAAAGATCGGTTGGATAGATAGCAGTAATTGGATCCAAATTGTGTCAAATCCTCGACTCCAACGCCTCGTTTGGCCTCAGAGATGTGCGCACTGCTCTCGGTCAGCCATTCCTGCATTCCAATGAAATTAACAGCAAGCATTCATATATTTTCTGTGGCCTGACTTGCTGCTGCAACATATTGGTGAAGGTAGCTAGGATACATTCTTTTGTAGTTGCTTTGTCTGCCTCATAGCCTGATAATGAGCAGCAAGCATACATTTATTTTATGTTCAGCATCAGAACAACCACAGAACGTAACAATGGATGGGAAAAATACAACAAATTTTGCTCTGTCAATGTCGTCGAGACTGTCTTGCACTGTAAACGTACTTGGCTAGGTCCATGTGATGTGCGCTCAGCTGTTGTAGCTGCTGGCTGTAGTTGTAGATAAGCTGTTGTTGTAGTACAATTTAGCTTAGCATTTTGACTGTTTTGTGATATGAATGTAATCATGATTTTGGAAGCAATACCAAAAAGAAAAAAAGGTGTCTACTGATTTGGAGTGTCCATATCTAACCTGAAGGGTGTAATCTTCAGTTCTGTTTCTACCAGGGACAGGAAAATATTTTCTGAAGTTCCCTTGCTTAGTAATGTTGAATGTTGTCTTATGATTTGGAGTGTCAAATTCAGTTCTCTAAACTGGAAAGCTCCAGGGGAGAAATTCCTATGCCATTTAACACACACAAAAACAAACAGAAGGTCTGTACTCATCAATTGAAATGAGGTTAGTAGAGGCATTGTTGTAAAATTTCAGCAAAGAAAGGAAGCAAGGCATCATGATTATCAGAAACATGTATATGACTTGTCCAAAAACAAAAAAACACATATACCTTCACAGTTGCGTGTGTGTGTGTCTGTGTACGGAATAATCTTCAGTAACAAAGGAAAATAAGAATAATGTTCAGATTAGACTGCACCAAGTAACACATCACTTCGAAATTGCTTGAGCAATTTTGTTTACCAACCAGCATGCAATGTTTATAATCTGTCCATCGGAAGCATGAAATAAGAAAGTGACTTCAGTACACTTTTCAGGAAAGAAGCAAGATAATTTATTGCGCCTTGTGTATCTTTTAAGAAAAATAATTTGAGAGGGATAGAGAGGCTACTTACAGAACGCCAGGGCACATCAAAGCTAAAAATCATGGGGGACAGCTTGTTTCCTGTCAACCCAAGATATGGTAAAATGAAGATATCCACATGCATAAGTTTTCCTGGATGTTAAATGATAAATTTAGTAGCTTCATAACATTTTAGCACATCAAAATACGACACACGGCACTGAAAACACAACAAAGTTGTAATAAATCAAAGACACTTATTTTGGGATGGAGGGAGTATATTGGAGAAACATGACGACTTCTTTTCTACTGCGTCTATCCTAAATGAGAAGAAATGGATCAGTTCCGTACATAGTAAAAGTGATTTGCTAATCTAAATTGCAAAAACCTGAGGGAAGTCCGTATCCAATTCCATGATACTCTTTCTGGTCAGGTAATCCAGTATCTGCCAACTACTATTCTCTCAACCACATCCTGAACACACCGCCCTTGTCCGATTTTAGAGTTTAAACTCTAGCATCAACATATTATCCCTATTAGAAATGGATATAATCAATTGTACAATAAACACACATAAAACAGAAAATAATATGGGAACCAATCATCCGTGATTTTTTCTCGGATGAGAAAAGTTGTGTTGAGAAGAAGAAATAAGAAGTACTATGAAACGTGAAAGCCTGATATTCCATATTAGCATTGTATGCCTTTTGCATATGCAAGTCGCAGCAAAGAACAATCTGGACAAACGGGATTAGCAAAAGACCTGTGTAACAACGAAATCAATCCGAGCAGCAGTAGTCCTATGAGGCAAATCATCGAGCACCTTCCGACCCAACCTGCAATCTGAGAAAATCATAAAAATAAGCTCAGAGATGGTAAAAATCAATGTGGCTAATATTAGGGGGAGTACAACTTCCAGAGTAGAGGACGGTCCAGAGTGGCTGACGATGGCAGCATAGACTGGTTTTTAAACGCGAATGCAGCAGCAGTTTTTCCGCATTTGTAGGGTAATGGAGGGCGATCTATAGAGGCCATGAATGCTGCAGTGCGGCCGTTTCAGTTTTTCATGGGCACTTGTGGCCGGCAGAGCATACATCGTGGAGGCGAAAGGATAGCGGCGGCAATAGGGTGGTAGCGGGAAGGTCAATCAACAGGCGAGTTAATGCGCACCTGTGTCCGGGGAGCGTCAAAGGTGGCGGCGGCCATGACGGAGACTGGCCGGGAGCCCTGCCCGCCGTGACAGCGGCGGAGGTGACCTAGACCAGTAAATCGGCTGCGCGGGCGATTGCTTCCGGGCCTTAGAGCATGTCTAACAGAGCCCTCAAACTGGTCAAACCCTTAAAATAACTGCCAGTTTGAGGATTGAGCAGAAAAAAAGGCGCAGATCAGCACCCTCAAATCCCTAAACCCTCAAAAAAATTTCCAGGCCGAACCCTCAACTTCGAGTCCAACCTGCACTAGTGAGGGTTTGGGGCAATTTTCCAGGCCGAACCCTCACTCGGTCAACCACGCACGCGGGAGGGAAATTTCCCAACTTCTCTCCCCACCGCCCCGCGCCTTCCGCGCCGCCGCCGCCTGTGCTCGTCCCCGCCGTTGGCCATGGAGCCCGGCCAGGCCCCGGCGACCCCCTCCGCCGCCCCCGGCCCCGCAGCGCCCGTGCTCGCCCACGCCCCCGCCCCCGCCCCGCGCCTCCCGCCACTGGCCACCTCGACCGACGCCGCCGTGGCGGAGATGGTGGCGGCCACTCACGTCGGCCAAAAACGGAGGCGGGCGGGCACCCACCTCGTGCCGAGCAAGCCGCCCGTGCCCGCCCCCGCGGCGAAGCCGGCGGGGAAGGCGGCGAAACCGGCGAAGCCCGGCAAGCCGGCAACCTCCACCGCGGCTGCTACCAAGCGCAAGGAGAAGCAACTCGCAAGCCGCAAGAGGGGGGCAGAGCAAGCGGTACCGCCACCACCGCCCGCCACTGACGTGTTCGATGAAATGTCCGCACCAACCGTGTCATATAGGGCATTGCTCGACGACGCGGAGGTGAACATCGCGTCTCCTCCACTTGCTTCCTTCGACTTCCATGTTGAGGAGCCGACGGTTGAGGAGGGGGAGGCCGGTGAGGAGGAGGAGGCGGGTGAGGAGGACGAAGAAGATGAAGATGTCACCGAGATCGGAGAGGAAATGTTTGAAGCGGGAGGTGGTGCTCGAAGGCCAATTCGCACGACGAACTACACGGAGGTTGAGGATGTCCTCTTGGTCAAGGCTTGGTCGCAAGTGGGCTTGGATGCGGTCACCGGCACCGATCAAACCGGGAAACGTTATTGGCAACGCATTGAGGACAAGTATTGCAAGCTGAAACCCAAGACTGCCACATTGAGAGCTCGTTCTTACCGATCGCTTCAAGGCCGGTGGGAGTTGATGAAACCCGCTTGTGCTCGTTGGAGTGCGGCTATGGATCAAGTGAGGGATCAACCCCCAAGTGGCTGTGTTGAGAGTGATTATGTGAGTACAAATATCATGCTTTATTTACTTGTTGGTTATGCTTGGTTGTGATTTTCATATGCTTCCAATGATGATATGTCTTAGGAGAAATATGCCGACTTGAGGTACAAGGACATGGCCGGTTCCAAGGGCAAATCCTTCCCATTCATGCATTGTTGGGCATTTCTCCAACATCTTGACAAATGGAAACTGAGGGATCAAGAGAGTGCACCGAAAAAATTGGATATGCTCAAAATGGATGATAGTGATGACGAAGGAAGAAACCATGACAAGCCCGGGGGAAACAAGAAGGCAAAAGAGAGGATGAAGATGGAAGCGGAGGCATCAAGCTTGAAGGAAAAGCTTGATCAAATGATCAAGTCAAAGGAGGCATTGGCGGCGAAGGCATTGGAGGCAAAGCTTATTATCACCGAGAGAAAGAAAGAGGTGAAACTTGCACAATTGGAAGCAAGGCGAGAAGATGCCAAGCGCAAGGCCGACATGGAGGAGAGGATGATCAAGCTCAAGGAAGCAAAATCATGGAAGGAGCTCATGGCCGAGGAGAAGGAGCACATGATGATGTCTAGAAAGGACATGGATGAAGAGCGATTGGCGTGGTGGAAGGAGTACAAGGAGAACATCGCCGAGAGGAAGAGGCTACTGCGTGGTACTGGTGGTGGTGCATCGTCTACTCTCCGAGGTGAGTCTCCGATGAGTGGTGGAGGCGATGGAGGTGTGGACAACTTCACCGGTGCTTGAAGTTGTTCGTATGTTTTATGTTTTGCAAATGATGTCTCCGATGACTATGTGATGATGATCATTTGCACGTTGTATATTTTGCTATGATGTCCATGGGATTTACTATGTGATGATGATGATTTGCAGGTTTGTTTCATGTTTGTGATGATGATCATTTGCAAATTTGAAGTGATTTATGTTGCTGTCTAGTTTTGAGGGTTTGAAGGCCGGGGCGCAGATCAGTGCCCTCAAACCAACCCTCAAAACAGAATATTCTGTTTTGAGGGTTGGTTTGAGGGCACTGATCTGCGCCAGGGATTTTCGGCCTTCAAAACGACATTTTCTCAGCCCTCAAACTGATTTTGAAGGTTGAGTTTTTGAGGGCTCTGTTAGACATGCTCTTAATGGCGGCGGCGGGGGAGGCCGGCGAGCCTCTCCTTGGTTCTGACCGTCGGCGTGGGGAGGCGCCGGCCCGAGGAGAGCTCCTCTGGTTCTGACCGCCGGCGTGGGGAAAATTTGGGGGAAAGATGACTACGGAAAATCTTGTTTTTTTTACTTTGGTGGGTTCACGCACGAGGTGGTTGTCCTCTTCTGTACTCTGTACCGCTAGCGAGTGAACGTTCGGTTCTCCTCTACACTGGTAACTGATCGCTGAGGTGGCGATCTCTGCACTGCTGAACTTTGGTTGGTCCCACTAGTAAGCCGGTTGTAGAATGATGATATGGCGATCAGCTGATGTGGATAGGCTGCATTTCAAAAAAATAGGATAGTGGAGATGAGCTATTTAGGTATTATAGATACCCAAGCCTCTATATCTAGAAATTTTTTCGCTATGAGGTTAACCCACTTGGGTGAATAGGACGTCTAGACCTACGGAATGAGAGCACGTGTATTAAATTGGTAGGCTGGAGGGTAGAGAACGTCTAGTGGCGCTAGGCTTGCGATCAAAATTTCCTGAACGTGCTCCACGATTCTGTGCGTGCATTTAGCAAACTTTGTTACTTGTGGGCCATCCTACCGCTTTGACTTGATTGCGTACGTTTCCTTCGGTGGTAATGTAATCGGTGCGCTGCTTTCATCGTGAAATCTACAGCCGCCCCGTCCTTTTTTTAACACAGTACAGCTGCCCCCGTCCTTGATGGGTGTGAAGGAAATATGCCGTAGAGACAATAATAAAGTTATTATTTATTTCCTTATATCATGATAAATGTTTATTATTCATGCTAGAATTGTATTAACCGAAAACATAATACTTGTGTGAATACATAGACAAACAGAGTGTCACTAGTATGCCTCTACTTGACTAGCTCGTTGATCAAAGATGGTTATGTTTCCTAGCCATAGACATGAGTTGTCATTTGATTAACGAGATCACATCATTAGGAGAATGATGTGATTGACTTGACCCATTCCGTTAGCTTAGCACTCGATCGTTTAATGTGTTGCTATTGCTTTCTTCATGACTTATAAATGTTCCTATGACTATGAGATTATGCAACTCCCGTTTACCGGAGGAACACTTTGTGTGCTACCAAACGTCACAACGTAACTGGGTGATTATAAAGGTGCTCTATAGATTGATATATTGGAAGCCTATATTTGGATATCGGAAGTGTTCCGGGTGAAATCGGGATTTTACCGGAGTACCGAGGGGTTACCGGAACCCCCCGGGGGCTTAATAGGCCATAGTGGGCCTTTGTGGAGAAGAGGAGAGGCGGCCAGGGCAGGGCCGCGCGCCCCTCCCCCTAGTCCGAATAGGACAAGGAGAGGGGGGGCGGCGCCCCCCCTTTCCTTCCTCTTTCCCTCCTCTTTCCCCCTCCACTCCTAATCCAACTAGGAAAAGGGCGCCCCCCTCCTGGCTGGCCGCACCTCCCCCCTGCTCCTTTATATACGGGGGCAGGGGGCACCCTAGAGACACAACAATTGATCGTTTGATCTTTTAGCCGTGTGCGGTGCCCCCCTCCACCATAGTCCACCTCGATAATACTGTAGCGGTGCTTAGGCAAAGCCCTGCGTCGGTAGAACATCATCATCGTCACCACGCCGTCGTGCTGACGAAACTATCCCTCAACACTCGGCTGGATCGGAGTTCGAGGGACGTCATCGGGCTGAACGTGTGCTGAACTCGGAGGTGCCGTGCGTTCGGTACTTGATCGGTCGGATTGTGAAGACGTACGACTACATCAACCGCATTGTGCTAACGCTTCCGCTTTCGGTCTACGAGGGTACGTGGACAACACTCTCCCCTCTCGTTGCTATGCATCACCATGATCCTGCGTGTGCGTATGAATTTTTTTTTAAATTACTGCGTTCCCCAACAGTGGCATCCGAGCCTGATTTTATGCGTTGATGTTATATGCACGAGTAGAACACAAGTGAGTTGTGGGCAATGAAAAAAATAGCGCGCTACAGAAAATAGCGCGACCCCTAAAAATATGCTATTAGCGTGCTATAGCGCGCTACAACGTGCTATTAGCGAGACATTGTACATAAATTAATTTAGCGAGACAATTCTCTACACGCTATAGCGTGCTATTAGCGGCGCTATAGCGCGCTATTTTTTTCATTGGTTGTGGGCGATATAAGTCATACTGCTTACCAGCATGTCATACTTTGGTTCGGCGGTATTGTTGGATGAAGCGGCCCGGACCGACATTACGCGTACGCTTACGCGGGACTGGTTCTACCAACGTGCTTTGCACACAGGTGGCTGGCGGGTGTCAGTTTCTCCAACTTTAGTTGAACCGAGTGTGGCTACGCCCGGTCCTTGCGAAGGTTAAAACAACACCAACTTGACAAACTATCGTTGTGGTTTTGATGCGTAGGTAAGAACGGTTCTTGCTAAGCCCGTAGCAGCCACGTAAAATTTGCAACAACAAAGTAGAGGACGTCTAACTTGTTTTTGCAGGGCATGTTGTGATGTGATATGGTCAAGACATGATGCTAAATTTTATTGTATGAGATGATCATGTTTTGTAACTGAGTTATTGGCAACTGGCAGGAGCCATATGGTTGTCGCTTTATTGTATGCAATGCAATCGCCCTGTAATGCTTTACTTTATCACTAAGCGGTAGCGATAGTCGTAGAAGCATAAGATTGGCGAGATGACAACGATGCTACGATGAAGATCAAGGTGTCGCGCCGGTGACGATGGTGATCATGACGGTGCTACGGAGATGGAGATCACAAGCACAAGATGATGATGGCCATATCATATGACTTATATTGATTGCATGTGATGTTTGTCTTTTATGCATCTTATCTTGCTTTGATTGACGGTAGCATTATAAGATGATCCCTCACTAAATTATCAAAGTATAAGTGTTCTCCCTGAGTATGCACCGTTGCGAAAGTTCTTCATGCTGAGACACCACGTGATGATCGGGTGTGATCGGCTCTACGTTCAAATACAATGGGTGCAAAACAGTTGCACACGCGGAATACTCAGGTTAAGCTTGACGAGCCTAGCATATAACAGATATGGCCTCGGAACACGGAGACCGAAAGGTCGAGAGTGAATCATATAGTAGATATGATCAACATAGTGATGTTCACCATTGAAACTACTCCATCTCACGTGATGATCGGACATGGTTTAGTTGATATGGATCACGTGATCACTTAGAGGATTAGAGGGATGTCTATCTAAGTGGGAGTTCTTAAGTAATATGATTAATTGAACTTAAATTTATCATGAACTTAGTACCTGATAGTATCTTGCTTGTCTATGATTGTAGATAGATGGCCCGTGCTGTTGTTCCGTTGAATTTTAATGCGTTCCTTGAGAAAGCAAAGTTGAAAGATGATGGTAGCAATTACACGGACTGGGTCCGTAACTTGAGGATTATCCTCATTGCTGCACAGAAGAATTACGTCCTGGAAGCACCGCTAGGTGTACCACCTGTGCCAGCAACTGCAGACATTGTGAATGCCTGGCAGTCACGTGTTGATGACTACTCGATAGTTCAATGTGCCATGCTTTACGGCTTAGAAGCGGGACTTCAACGACGTTTTGAACGTCATGGAGCATATGAGATGTTCCAGGAGTTGAAGTTAATATTTCAAAAGAATGCCCGGATTGAGAGATATGAAGTCTCCAATAAGTTCTACAGCTACAAGATGGAGGAGAATAGTTCTGTCAGTGAACATATACTCAAAATGTCTGGGCATAATAATCACATGATTCAACTGGGAGTTAATCTTCCGGATGATAGCGTCATTGACAAAATTCTCCAATCACTGCCACCAAGCTACAAGAGCTTCGTGATGAACTATAACATGCAAGGGATGGATAAGACGATTCCCGAGCTCTTCGCAATGCTAAAAGCTGTGGAGGTAGAAATCAAAAAGGAGCATCAAGTGTTGATGGTCAATAAGACCACCCGTTTCAAGAAAAAGGGCAAAGGGAAGAAGAAAGGGAACTTCAAGAAGAACAACAAGCAAGTTGCTGTTTAGGAGAAGAAACCCAAGTCTGGACCTAAGTCTGAGACTGAGTGCTTCTACTGCAAGCATACTGGTCACTGGAAGCGGAACTGCCCCAAGTATTTGGCGGATAAGAAGGATGGCAAGGTGAACAAAAGTATATGTGATATACATGTTATTGATGTGTACCTTACTAATGCTCGCAGTAGCACCTGGGTATTTGATACTGGTTCTGTTGCTAATATCTGCAACTCGAAACAGGGGCTACGAATTAAGCGAAGATTGGCTAAGGACGAGGTGACGATGCGTGTGGGAAATGGTTCCAAAGTCGATGTGATCGCGGTCGGCACGCTACCTCTACATCTACCTTCAGGATTAGTTTTAGACCTAAATAATTGTTATTTGGTGCCAACGTTAAGCATGAACATTGTATCTGAATCTTGTTTGATGCGAGACGGTTATTCATTTAAATCAGAGAATAATGGTTGTTCTATTTATATGAGTAATATCTTTTATGGTCATGCACCCTTGAAGAGTGGTCTATTTTTGTTGAATCTCGATAGTAGTGATACACATATTCATAATATTGAAGCCAAAAGATGCAGAGTTGATAATGATAGTGCAACTTATTTGTGGCACTACCGTTTAGGTCATATCGGTGTAAAGAGTATGAAGAAACTCCATACTGATGGACTTTTGGAACCACTTGATTATGATTCACTTGGTACTTGTGAACCGTGCCTCATGGGCAAGATGACTAAAACGCCGTTCTCCGGAACTATGGAGAGAGCAACAGATTTGTTGGAAATCATACATACAGATGTATGTGGTCCGATGAATATTGAGGCTCGTGGCGGATATCGTTATTTTCTCACCTTCACAGATGATTTGAGCAGATATGGGTATATCTACTTAATGAAACATAAGTCTGAAACATTTGAAAAGTTCAAAGAATTTCAGAGTGAAGTTGAAAATCATCGTAACAAGAAAATAAAGATTCTACGATCTGATCGTGGAGGAGAATATTTGAGTTATGATTTTGGTCTTTATTTGAAACAATGCGGAATAGTTTCGCAACTCACGCCACCCGGAACACCACAGCGTAATGGTGTGTCCGAACGTCGTAATCGTACTCTACTAGATATGGTGTGATCTATGATGTCTCTTACTGATTTACCGCTATCGTTTTGGGGTTATGCTTTAGAGACGGCCGCATTCACGTTAAATAGGGCACCATCAAAATCCGTTGAGACGACGCCTTATGAACTGTGGTTTGGCACGAAACCAAAGTTGTCGTTTCTTAAAGTTTGGGGCTGCGATGCTTATGTGAAAAAGCTTCAACCTGATAAGCTTGAACCCAAATCAGAGAAATGTGTCTTCATAGGATACCCAAAGAAGACTATTGGGTACACCTTCTATCATAGATCCGAAGGCAAGACTTTTGTTGCTAAATTCGGAATCTTTCTGGAGAAGGAGTTTCTCTCGAAAGAAGTGAGTGGGAGGAAAGTAGAACTTGATGAGGTAACTGTACCCGCTCCCTTATTGGAAAGTAGTTCATCGCAGAAACCGGTTTATGCGACACCTACACCAATTAGTGAGGAAGTTAATGATGATCATGAAACTTCAGATCAAGTTATTACTGAACCTCGTAAGTCAACCAGAGTAAGATCCGCACCAGAGTGGTACGGTAATCCTGTTCTGGAAGTTATGTTACTAGACCATGACGAACCTACGAACTATGAAGAAGCAATGGTGAGCCCAGATTCCGCGAAATGGCTTGATGCCATGAAATCTGAGATGGGATCCATGTATGAGAACAAAGTGTGGACTTTGGTTGACTTGCCCGATGATCGGCAAGCAATTGAGAATAAATGGATCTTCAAGAAAAAGACTGACGCTGACGGTAATGTTACTGTTTATAAAGCTCGACTTGTTGCAAAATGTTTTCGACAAGTTCAAGGGATTGACTACGATGAGACCTTCTCACCCGTAGCGATGCTTAAGTCTGTCCGAATCATGTTAGCAATTGCCGCATTTTATGATTATGAAATTTGGCAAATGGATGTCAAAACTGCATTCCTGAATGGATTTCTGGAACAAGAGTTGTATATGATGCAACCGGAAGGTTTTGTCGATCCAAAGGGAGCTAACAAAGTGTGCAAGCTCCAGCGATCTATTTATGGACTTGTGCAAGCCTCTCGGAGTTGGAATAAACGCTTTGATAGTGTGATCAAAGCATTTGGTTTTGTACAGACTTTTGGAGAAGCCTGTATTTACAAGAAAGTGAGTGGGAGCTCTGTAGCATTTCTAATATTATATGTGGATGACATATTGCTGATTGGAAATGATATAGAATTTCTGAATAGCATAAAGGGATACTTGAATAAGAGTTTTTCAATGAAAGACCTCGGTGAAGCTGCGTATATATTGGGCATCAAGATCTATAGAGATAGATCAAGATGCTTAATTGGACTTTCATAAAGCACATACCTTGACAAAGTTTTGAAGAAGTTCAAAATGGATCAATCAAAGAAAGGGTTCTTACCTGTGTTACAAGGTGTGAAGTTGAGTAAGACTCAATGCCCGACCACTACAGAAGATAGAGAGAAGATGAAAGATGTTCCCTATGCTTCAGCCATAGGCTCTATCATGTATGCAGTGCTATGTACCAGACCTGATGTGTGCCTTGCTATAAGTTTAGCAGGGAGGTACCAAAGTAATCCAGGAGTGGATCACTGGACAGGGGTCAAGAATATCCTGAAATACCTGAAAAGGACTAAGGATATGTTTCTCATTTATGGAGGTGACAAAGAGTTCATCGTAAATGGTTACGTTGATGCAAAATTTGACACTGATCCGGTCGATTCTAAATCGCAAACCGGATACGTGTTTACATTGAACGGTGGAGCTGTCAGTTGGTGCAGTTCTAAACAAAGCGTCGTGGCGGGATCTACGTGTGAAGCGGAGTATATAGCTGCTTCGGAAGCAGCAAATGAAGGAGTATGGATGAAGGAGTTCATATCCGATCTAGGTGTCATACCTAGTGCATCGGGTCCAATGAAAATCTTTTGTGACAATACTGGTGCAATTGCCTTGGCGAAGGAATCCAGATTTCACAAGAGAACCAAGCACATCAAGAGACGCTTCAATTCCATCAGGGATTTAGTCCAGGTGGGAGACATAGAAATTTGCAAGATACATACGGATCTGAATGTTGCAGACCCGTTGACTAAGCCTCTTCCACGAGCAAAACATGATCAGCACCAAGGCTCCATGGGTGTTAGAATCATTACTGTGTAATCTAGATTATTGACTCTAGTGCAAGTGGGAGACTGAAGGAAATATGCCCTAGAGGCAATAATAAAGTTATTATTTATTTCCTTATATCATGATAAATGTTTATTATTCATGCTAGAATTGTATTAACCGAAAACATAATACTTGTGTGAATACATAGACAAACAGAGTGTCACTAGTATGCCTCTACTTGACTAGCTCGTTGATCAAAGATGGTTATGTTTCCTAGCCATAGACATGAGTTGTCATTTGATTAACGGGATCACATCATTAGGAGAATGATGTGATTGACTTGACCCATTCCGTTAGCTTAGCACTCGATCGTTTAGTATGTTGCTATGCTTTCTTCATGACTTATAAATGTTCCTATGACTATGAGATTATGCAACTCCCGTTTACCGGAGGAACACTTTGTGTGCTACCAAACGTCACAACGTAACTGGGTGATTATAAAGGTGCTCTACACGTGTCTCCGAAGGTACTTGTTGGGTTGGCGTATTTCGAGATTAGGATTTGTCACTCCGATTGTCGGAGAGGTATCTCTGGGCCCTCTCGGTAATGCACATCACTTAAGCCTTGCAAGCATTGCAACTAATGAGTTAGTTGTGGGATGATGTATTACGGAACGAGTAAAGAGACTTGCCGGTAACGAGATTGAACTAGGCATTGAGATACCGAGATCGAATCTCGGGCAAGTAACATACCGATGACAAAGGGAACAACTTATGTTGTTATGCGGTCTGACCGATAAAGATCTTCGTAGAATATGTGGGAGCCAATATGAGCATCCAGGTTCCGCTATTGGTTATTGACCGGAGACGTGTCTCGGTCATGTCTACATAGTTCTCGAACCCGTAGGGTCCGCACGCTTAACGTTTCGATGACAGTTATATTATGAGTTTATATGTTTTGATGTACCGAAGGTTGTTCGGAGTCCCGGATGTGATCACGGACATGACGAGGAGTCTCGAAATGGTCGAGACATGAAGATTGATATATTGGAAGCCTATATTTGAATATCGGAATTGTTCCGGGTGAAATCGGGATTTTACCGGAATACCGAGGGGTTACCGGAACCCCCGGGGGCTTAATAGGCCATAGTGGGCCTTTGTGGAGAAGAGGAGAGGCGGCCAGGGCAGGGCCGCGCGCCCCTCCCCCCTAGTCCGAATAGGACAAGGAGAGGGGGGCGGCGCCCCCCCTTCCTTCCTCTTTCCCTCCTCTTTCCCCCTCCACTCCTAATCCAACTAGGAAAAGGGAGGGAGTCCTACTCCCGGTGGGAGTAGGACTCCACCTGGCGCGCCCCTCCTGGCCGGCCGCACCTCCCCCCTTGCTCCTTTATATACGGGGGCAGGGGGGCACCCTAGAGACACAACAATTGATCGTTTGATCTTTTAGCCGTGTGCGGTGCCCTCCTCCACCATAGTCCACCTCGATAATACTGTAGCGGTGCTTAGGCGAAGCCCTGCGTCGGTAGAACATCATCATCGTCACCACGCCGTCGTGTTGACGAAACTATCCCTCAACACTCGGCTGGATCGGAGTTCGAGGGACGTCATCGAGCTGAACGTGTGCTGAACTCGGAGGTGCCGTGCGTTCGGTACTTGACCGGTCGGATCGTGAAGACGTACGACTACATCAACCGCGTTGTGCTAACGCTTCCGCTTTCGGTCTATGAGGGTACGTGGACAACACTCTCCCCTCTCGTTGCTATGCATCATCATGATCCTGTGTGTGCGTAGAATTTTTTTGAAATTAGTGCGTTCCCAACAGGGTGCCGCTTGGGCCTCGCTTGAAGGTTCGCGTGAAATCCTCCACCGCTGTTTTTACCTATATAAAAGGCCCGCCCTCCTCCCAGTCTGGGTCGCAAACATAGTATAGGCCTTGGGACGGTGACTGCGGAGACCGGAGGCCATGGTGGCAGGCCGCCTCGGCATGGTGTCGCAGCACAAGCGGCGGAGAGCACGGCCACGCCTTCGGCTCCTCAGCTCGACCTGGCAGTTGTAGCATGTTTCTCGCGGCAACCCAGTGCCAGTACATTGTCAAGTACGGCGATGGTTCGAGCACCACCGGGACCTATAGCACCGACACGCTCGCGCTGGGCTCCAACGCCGTGAGCAACTTCCAGTTCGGGTGCAGCAAGTCTGAATCGGGCCTCCTTCTCAACGACCAGACCGCTGGGCTCATCGGGCTCGGCGGCGGTGCTCAGTCGCTCGCCACACAGACCGCGGGGACCTTCGGCAAGGCCTTCTCGTACTGCCTCCCGCCGACTGCTCGTCCGGGTTCCTCACGCTCGGTGCAGCAACCTTGGGTTTCACCGTCAAGACGCCGATGCTGAGGAGCAAGCAGCTCCCGACGTTCTATTTCGTGCAGCTTGAGGCCATCAGGGTGGGAGGCAAGCAGCTCAACATACCCACCTCCGTCTTTTCGGCCGGCTCGATCATGGACTCCGGCACAATCATCACGCGCCTGCCGCGGACCGCGTACTCGGCGCTGTCGTCGGCGTTCAAGGCCGGCATGAAGCAGTACCCGCCGGCACAGCCCAGGGCCAGGGGCATCCTCGACACGTGCTTCGACTTCAGCGGCCAGTCCACCGTCAACATACCGAGCGTCACACTGGTGTTCTCCGGGGGCGCCGTCATCGACCTGGCCTTTAACGGGATCATTCTGGACAACTGCCTCGCCTTCGCGGCCAACCGCGATGACAGCTCCCTCGGCACCATTGGCAATGTGCAGCAGCAGACGTTCGAGGTGCTCTACGACGTTGGTGGCGGCGTCGTCGGGTTCAAGGCAGGCACATATGTATAACAATAAATAAATAAATAAAAAGAAGGTATTAGCATAACACGTACTATATATATCACAATAAATAAGGTACTCGTATGAGTCTATAAAAGAATAAATGAAGCCATGTTCAATCAGCAAAAGATGTTAGTTCCATATTTTTGCGAGTTTTTTCATCGGAAGTTAGGCAATGTTACTCGTTTCCCCAAAACTGAATAGTAAACTCGGTAATATAAAGAAACCCGGCAAACGAGATTGACTACCCAATGTCGTGAAAAAAAACAACTCAGCGATAAGATGAAACTCAGTAAAATATATCATGTGCCAAGCCTCGGGCAAATCAAACTCGGCAAACACCCGACCGATGGGCTGGATGGCGCTCATCATGGGGTGCGCGCGGCGGCCACTTTAAGTTTGCAAAGACGGTGGATATATTTTTATGGTTTAGCGGCATAAACGAGCTCGCCATGATTTCTGCATTGATGACGACGAAGAAGCAGCCCATGTTCGCCGACGATGGTCTCGCATGCTTCTGATCAACATTTTCCTATGGGTGATGTACGAGGCCGAGTCGGACCATCCCAGATAGAGCGCTCGGTGAGCCAAGCACTGGCCTCTCGTTCAAGCCCCAACGGCTGATGTGATGGGGCGGTGAAAGTGTCGGCCACTGTCATTCTAGATGACGACGATAATGAGATGATGGATGACAACGCCAATGCAGACTGCTGCAGATGGTGGATGGCGATGATGACACATGCGGTGAGGCGTGCTGCGCGGTTGTAGCCTTGACACACATAGTCGTCATCGTCCAGTGGCATGGTCGAGGCGCCTGGGCAGGCCATGAATTTTTTTAGTGAACTTATTTTCTTTTATTGTAGTAATTAGAACATTATAATTACTAATTATGCACAAATTTTTAATTAGACTATGGCAATTTTAAGACATGGCAAGTTTTTTGCCATGGCAAATTAGTAATTAGACCATGGTAGTTTTTTTTGATATGTCATGGTATTTTTACTAATTAGACAATGGAGAATTTTCTTTTCTTGCATTACAATAATTTTTGTTTAATAAATATACCATGGCAATTTTTTTAGTTAGACCATGGCGTTTTAATTATTTACCCATGGTAATTTTTATGTAGCATGGCAATTTAATAATGTAGACCATGGCGAGTTTCATATAAAGTCAATGGCTTTTTTGTCAGTTATAACATGGGAATTTAATTCACTAGACCATCTTAGTTTTTGTGCGTAGCTGAAAAGTATCATAACTTTTATAAAGTTTTCAACACATATTTTAATTACATTATTTGTTGGTCATTTAGGTCGTTGTAGTTTCTTGCAAGAATTCCCGTTAACATGCAATCGACTCGATATCCTTATGGTCAACTTTTAACCACAATCTCGAAGAACTAGTGATCAACAATCTAATCATAATTCTCAAGAATTACAATTACTTGACCAAACTTCTCTACATCTTATAACTTGTGTGACATTTATATCTGAGCTGGATATCCTAGTCTTCTTTCTTTCTGCCTTTTACTTCTTATAATTTTACTTCAATATTTCTCCTACTCACAAAAAAACATCCAACTTTAAGAGTTGTGTGAGCCCCGAACTTCTCTAGGCATGTAAGTCTCATTACATCCTTTGATTTTGTTCTTTCTCTTTAAGTTCTAACCATCAACTCATGACTGGCGTTCTTTCGGATCTTACGCATTTCAGTCTTAAACATAGTTGAACGCTTCACTAGAACTTGCAAACAAAATACTTCTTTACATATCACATACCCTTTATTCTTTGTTTGTTTCTGAAAACAGTTTTATGTTTCAAGAATATCATATAACTATCGCAAACATTTTGAAGTTCGAGTTTCTCGGAAGCAAGCAGAGTGTAATGTAATTCTAGCATTTTGGATCGAAGGATGTGAGTCTCGTCATCCATAACATCAGTAGGAGAGTATTGTAAGCATGCAGTAGGAAAAAAAAATCTGACTTGGCACTCTAGAGGGTGATCCTCTCATTAAGTTTACCAATTGTAAAGATTCAACTAGATAAATAACAGTTAATCAATTTCAATAAAAAAGTGGAACCGTGAGCCATTATTCTACAACTATAATGTAAACTACAAATATACATTATTCACAATTAATTTGCACTAGTGATTAAACTAAATTTAAAAATAATTGTGCTCCCACTCAAACCACTATCTCTATTTTAAGTGATTCAAGATCCTGATCTCATTCACAACCAGTGAGGTGAACATCACTGATGACGTGAACTTCAACCGGTAAGCAAACTTTTGCCGATCATATCTCCATATGACTTTTGTTCATCTTTCAATGCTTCGTGCTCGGAGCTCAAAGCAATTCTCCTAGAACTTAAAGATACCAAGTGTTTTTGCTTGTACGGTCTAGCCTTTCATCCGTCTTACAAATTACGATTCGTTTGTACTTATGTGAGCATGACGCACTCCGGATTGCTATGTGTTATAGACGGTTGCAACACTGGGAAAAACACTTTTAACTTGATATTTTCTATGAGGGATCATCCTAATAATTGACTGTTGCGCAATCAAAGGGTGCAAACAACAAAAAAGACAAACATCTCACGCAATTCATAACACATGGTATGCTATAGCCCTTGGCACCGGGAATGTCACCATGATCCTCTGAGCTCTTCATAACTTTTTCCAAATTCATGAACATCTTTTCAAAGTAGATGAACTTTTTCGGATTTTTCTACTTAAAAAACAATGATTTTTTTTTTCCAAATTGCGTTATTTTTTTCCAAATTTGATGAACTTTTCTCAAATTTGATCAATTTTTTTACGAATTTGATGAACTTTTTTCAAATCCGATGCAGCTTTTTAAATCAATGAACTTTTTTTCAGCTTTGTGAACTTCTTTTCAAAATTGATAAACTCTTTTCACATTTGCAAACTTTTTTACGATTAATGAACTTTTTTGAAATTCAATGAATTTTTTTTAAGTCGATGAATGTTTTTCAAATATCTTAATTTTTTGAAAATCCATAAATAATTTTGAATTTACGAGATTTTTAGAACAAAATCAAATTTTTATTTTTTTGTATTTTATTAAAAAGTCAAAGATTGACCAGTCAACTGTCGACAGGTCAACCGTTGATTGACCGCGCGAATTTCCTTTTTTTAGTGGACTGAGCGAGCGAAGCGACTACATTTCTTTGAGTGTTGAGGGAAGCAACCACATGAATACGCGAGCTAGCGATGGAGTGTTGGGCTGGCCCACGAGAGTGGCGGCGTGGGCAACAGCTTCCCAAGCTGGCGCCATTAGCGCCAATTACGAGCATCCGCCAGGCTAGAAAAAAAAGCAGTTCAACTTTTTGATAGATTTATATAGTAATGGTTTTCAAAAATTTGTTTGCAAATTAAAAACGGTTCTCAACCTTAAAATGTTTGAGAAATCGGAAATTATATGTGAATTCAAAAAAGGATCATGGATTTGAAAAATCTTAGTGATTTAAAAAATGTACGTCAAAATCAAAAAAATATTTGTTACCTGAAAAACTGTACATGAAAATAAAAAATTTCCTCCAATTAAAAAATGCTAGTAAATAGTTTTTTCCATGAATTAGAAAATATTTGCACTTTTACAAAATGTCCATGAATTCAAAATATGTTCGTTAATTTTTAAATATTCGTGATTTGATTTTTTTAAAGAAAATCTAATTTGCAAACTGAAGAAATCTTTTGTGACTTTTCCATGAATTCAAAAAATGTTTGTAAGTTTTAAAAATGTTTGTCATTTTGAAAAATTGTTTACAAATTCAACAAATGTTCATGATCTTAAAAATGTGTAAGAATTCAAAAAAATTCCAGCTATTGTAAATATGTTGTTGTTTCATTAATCTGTTCACGAAAATCAAAACCTGTTATCAGATTAAAAAATGTTCATGATTTTTTAATAGATTCAGAAAAAGATTAAAAAGTCGTTCCTATGTGATGCGCGTTGCCTACTGGGACGACTCATTCTAGGCGGCAATGCACAGTAGTAAAATATTGCACTGTTTCTAAAAAAAGAGTAAAATATTGCACTATACCGACCGCCGAAATAGTAGCTACGCGATATACTCTAGCGATCTGGTCACTGTCGCGCTGTTTGTCTGAATGTTTAATAACATCCGAACAATTTTTGAGAAATATGAACATTTGCTCAACATTTCAAATACTTTTGAGACCGCAACATTTAAAAGCATTCTAAAAAAAATTGTAATTTGTGAACACATCCTGAAAATGTTTTTTTAAATTTGATCATTTTTTAATTTAAGGACAAATTTTGCAAACCGAAACATTCTATGAAATTCTGATCTTTTTTGTAATTTTCAAAATGTGAATATTTTTTAAATTATGAATAAATTTTGAAAACAATAGCATTTTTTAAAACTCCAAACAATATTTGAAAACATCATTTTTTTCCTGAAATTTCCCAAACACTATTTGGAGCAGACAAATTTTTTGAAAGTCCAAACTTTTTTAGAAAAAAACTCCCAAACACTAAAAAAAGAAAAAGAAAACGAAAAAAGTAGGTAAGAAACAATAGAAAAAGAAAAGAAACTAAATAGCCGGGCCTGAACCGACTAGACCCTTCTAGAAGGTTTTCCCTAAACTGGTATGCACTGCGGGCCGGCACAATATGGCATTGCTCGCTAAAAAAAGATACCTCGCACGTTGCTGCGGGAATTTTTTGCAATATTCAGTGAGAATTGGTGGTATGAAACGTGAATATGTAGAGTAATAATATGAGAACTCAAACTGAAAAAAATGATTTGTGGTATCTGGTTATACATGGTTATTGTACAATATAAGTATCACAATAGTATGTAAATTCTCGTGCATGTTTGCATGTTCAGGTGGCTTTTTATTATGAATGGTTGCATGTTGTGGTGGGCCTTTCTCAATGCATGTTGAATGATGAGGTGACATACTTGCATGTTGAGGGAAAATAGATTAGTGGGTGTTAACTATTTAGATATAGAAGATATGGCGCTGCTCACTTGCTCACATATGGGTTTCACCAACAGGGGCGACTATGTGTGGCTTGATGCGAACAGAGCGCTTGCTCGCATCAAGCCGCCACTATGAATGGGCCAACGCAAGTAGGTTCCAGGTTAGTTCAGCATTTCCCCTGTTTTCCCATTGTTTTTTCTTCTTTTCTTCTTATTTTTATTGTAAATACATATATTCCAAAATATAAAATTAGATAAAAACTTGTAAATTTTTAAAAATGTTAGCGCAATGTGAAAAACTGTTAGCATAATTCAATTTTTTTTATCATTTATGCCACTAGGTTTGCCCCATTACTCAGTTTTGCCACTAGGAATTTCAACTGGTCGAAAATGCCATCCATCTGTTAGGTGCTTGCTAAAAAATGCCACTAGATGCCATTACTGTCATCTCAATTTGCCATGTTATAATGACCAAATTACCCATGGACCAACATGCCAACTCTCCTTCTATCTCACTCCAATAAAGTGTGGGTCCCACGCAATCCCAACAATGTTCTTATTTTCCTCTAGAATTATTCGCTTGCCTACTCCTGACAAGTGAGGCTCACACTTATCATTGTGAGACAGAGAAAGCTGATATGTGGGTCTAGGGGTATTTAGGTCATATAACATCGTTAGTAGGTTTGACCTAAAAGAGTAACAGTAACGGTGTCTAATGGCATTTTTGGGGAAACATCTAATGGAATGATAACATTGTTGAGCAAGCGTATGAGAGAACGATGGCATTTTTGAGGGGTTGTAACTTTTGATGACAAAACTGAGTAGTGGGACACAACTAATGACATAAATGATAAAAACCCCTTATGAATATGAGAAGATGTTAAACTATTTTGCAAATGTTCCTTATGAATATGAAAAGTACAATGTTTATGAAAAAAACAGATTTTAAAATATATATTTAAAAAAATTAATTATGTATTTAAAAAATGATAAATATGTACAAAAATGTTTTTGATGTGTACAAAAAATTACAATGTTTATGAATAAAAATTATTACGTGTTGAAAATATTAAAAAAGAAACCAAAGAATATGAATGAAAACTGAAAAGGGGAAAAAAAGAAAAAGGGAAAAAGAAGCCAGATTTTTTCTCCAAAAAATCATACTCAAATAGGGAAAACCAACAAGGAAAACAACACAGAAAAAAACCAGACCAAATAGAGAATAACTGGACAAAGAAAACCACAAAAAAAATGTGGGAAATAGGGATATTTCTATCCACCGACCCATGGGTGGAATAAGTTTTTTTAGAGACATCTATAATTTGATTCATACTCATAACAATTACAGGGACACTGATCTGGATCTGTGATCCAAGAAAGTACAAAGTAACTCATATGACTAAGAATTATAACGAAATCTTTTGAAAACACATTTCTTCACTGTATCAATCTCTGCTAGAAGAAATACTCCAAAGACTTTGGTAAAGATACTGCAACTGGACTGTAGCAACGACGTTGTCACTCGTTCACCCGCACAAACATTACCAATAATGGTTTTTAAAGCGCATTGAGTTGCCCATCCAAAAAGATGGAATGCCTTGATCGATGAACGTACTCGGGCGGGGGATGATCCCCTTGAAGTGCAAGCCGTCGGATCGCAGTATCTTCACTGTGGTGTCGATATAAGATTTCAACTCCACAAAGAATCAAACCAATAAAAAAGTTTGAAACACCAACGTAAACTCATCAAATCTGAATAATCAGATCTGCGAGGACAGAAAACTCTCTAAGCTCATGGCACAACCAGAAAAATGAGAGTACTTTTTTTACAAAATATGAGCTTCACTACACGAAGACGAATAACGTAAAACTCTCGATAGGCCTGGCCCCGGGAGGGGGGGGGGGGGGGGGGGGGGGGGGGGGGGGAGGGGCTGCCGCCCCGAGACCAAGGGGCCCCCATCCCAAGTGAGTGCAAGTACCTCTCCTGATCTGCCCTAGTCGCCGCCATTGGAGCAAAGTTGTTCTTTGATCTGTACTTCGGTGTCTCCTCGAGGAAGAAAGACATAACGTTATCTATTTTAGTGAACTGGGCCTTTGGCCATTTTTTCTTTAGCAAAACAATAGAACTGGGATGGTTAAGTGATGGCGGGCCAAACTCTTAAAAGAGTGATGTGGGCAACACCAGGCAACGCATCGATTTAGTACCCAACATGGAATGAAGGGGAAAAAAGGATGGACAAATTGAGTGATTGGTGGATACTTGCATGCTTGCAGCATTTAGTACCCAACATGGATTTAAGGGGACAAAAGGATGGAGAAATTGATTGATTGGTGGATACTTGCATGCTTGCAGCATGGGGCACAACTTAGCAAACTACTTCATCTGTCTCGGTTTATTAGACCTCTCTTATTTCGGGCAAAATTTTGATTATAAAATTTGATAATAAAATATAAACTATATGTCATAACAATTATACCATCGGAAATTTAATCTGAATATGAATACAATAATATAAATTTTTTATAACATATACCACATATTTTGTTAATTATATAGATGGTCGAAGTTTGACCCAAAATAGAATGAGCCCATTAAACCCGGATGGAGAAAGATATCTAAAAAGACTAGCAAATTAAAGTATAAAGGCAGATAGTATAGCGAAGCAGAAAGACACGTCTGGTATTAACTGATTAAACATGTATGTGATCGAACCTTCTCTTTATGCAATTGGTTTCGTCATATCAAATGTATAGTTTGACCTCCGCCATCCACACATGAGGGCAATTGGGCTTGTAGGAGGGTAAAGGCAAATCGACATGATCTCCCGTGTGATCACTCCTTACATGATTGTCTGCGGCCAAGGCGTAATCTCCTATGCATCCTAGATAAAAAACACCTATCACCCAACCCCTACCGTCACACTAATAGGCGACGACGGCACATCCATTTGCCGGCATGACGATGTCATTTTAGAGACGTCTCTCTAATTCTCTCTCTATTGATAAGGGCCATATATTCTCATCTCGCCTTAGGCACTGAAAATCTCAGGACCGGCCCTGACTCTTGAAGATGTGAGGTCTCCCACCTCTCAGCGTCTAGGTGGCAGCCGAAGGCGAGGGGACCAGGCGGCAGCCGCAGCGCTGCAGCCCTAATAAAAACCCTATGGGTAGAATAGATTTCCCCGACATCGGGAGCGCTAAATGGGCCGCCAGCCTGCGGGCTATTAAGAACAGGAGCACCGGACTGGCCTTATCTAGGAATACGTATCCCTCAATATTTTTTTGTCTAGGAATTCGACAAGAAGAAGGAATCCATCTCCGGAACGGAGCAGAGCTGCTAGGGTTTTCCGGACCGCGGGGAGTGCTAAATTGAAGCAGCCGCTCCACAAGATCCCTGATTTCCGTCCAGCCTCCGGTGATTAGATTCGATCCGAGGAGTGATGGCCAGTAGATGGTCTTCGCTCAAGCAGTGCAGCAAGGCGGAGGACGCGGGCACGCGGCGATCTGCGGGAAGGGCCAGCGCAGCACCAAAAGGAAGGTTCCGGCGGCCGGTCGTCGCCATCCGCGCAAGGGCTGCAGTTCCGACGGAGAAGCGGCCTTCAAGGAGACGGAGGCAGACGCCGGCTTCTCCGAGGTAGGCAAGATCTCGAAGCAAAAGCTGGGGCAAGAGGAATCGGCCGATGATATTCGGAAGGGAGACGGCGAGCCCCTCCCCGCCGACGATTTCGACGCTTTCATAGCTAAGCTGGAGGAGGAGCACGAGAAATACTGGGGAGAGTACACGTCCGATGGCGTGAAGAGATTTGACTACAAAGATTACTCCTCGTATCCGGTGAATGATGACGGTTTTGTCGTGCTGCGTGGCTGAGTGCATGCTCTCTTGATGGAGTTCCTATGTCGATGAAGATCTCGCCAGTATGCGATGCTTTCTGTCAATCTAGTTTGGGTTTAATTTGATGTAGTGCCCGTCTGTGTTGCTTATCCGGTGCCTTCTAGAGTACGTGGTTATGTTGTGAATCGTTCTCTGCAAGTGTATAGTAATATTTTGTTATCCGTGGAATCGTTCGTATGACGCTGTTCAATACTTTCTCTATGCAATCCAGTACTAGAATGTCACCCTTTGTTTGGAATAGCACATTGTCCTAGGGCTGCTAATCTAAATAGCAGATATCTTGATTTGGGGGCTTTTTCATATTTGTGTCTTCTCAGTGAATGTTTCATCTGGCCTCAATGCCTGCAGCTCATGGTGAACGAATTTACTATGGCGAAGCAATAAGTGGAAATACAGCTTCATCATTCTCCAAGTTCGGCTGCAGGTCTCATATACATCATGACTTATGCAGTCAATTGGATTATTACAATGATTCCGGTGTCTTACTTTCTGGCTTTCTACTACACGATATTCAAGCGTTATAAGGCCCTTTTTGTGCTGTCTTGCTTTACTTTTGTAAATGGTCACTCCCATGCACTTCTTCAGTATTGATGGAACATAGAAATCTTAGTGTTATTATATGTTCCTTAATTTACAGTACATAGCTAATCTCTGTGCCGGCCGGATAGACCTGGCAGGCATTTTATAGTTTGCTCCTTGACAGATTTGTTACAGCAACCATGATTTTCTGTATGCTACTACTATTTGTGTTGAACAAAGCATTTGATCTGTGTTTTTCATTTTTGTTGCACTTATGCGTGCATTTTAAGCGCTACACTATTGTTCCTGGGATCACATATATATTGTATCTTCTTTCAATCTAAGTGCAGAACATGACATTTTTTCCCAGCAAACCAAATTGTACATTTTCACAAAGTTCTAAAATTTGGAAAGAAAAGTGATCGATGTACTTCGTTTTTTTTTCTGCAAATCACTTCTTCTCTCCATCTACTTATGGATATCTTCAGTTATATATAATATCCTATTGAATATCTGTTGTGTTATTCACCACAAGTATTGCTTCACAATCCCCCTCTGCCCTCTCTATTTTGAGATTCAATATGGCTTCTGTCTCCCATAGTATCTCAATATAAGGTCTCACGGATACAACATCGACTGACTTAACGAAGTCTAATACACTGAGACTTAGCAAGACTGATTTTTTTGCCTCCGTTTTTATAAATAAAAATAAATAAATAAAAAGACGGATGCGTGCGCATATCAGATACGGTAGTAGAGAAGATGCTTGACGATACAGGCGAGCCGAAGTGAACAACAAATGTATCATTCTTTCCTCCTCTCGTAGGAAAGGCGATCTCGCTAGTGCCTCGTTGCCAAGGAGTTCCTCCGCCGTTGTCCTCCGGCGGCTCCCCTCCACCGACGCCCTCAATCGTCGGTGGTGAGGGGGTGGGGAGGTCGCCAGATCCACGCGTGTGAATAATTTTTAGGTCAAACACTAGTAGAAAACAGGGCTTTCGTTCTAGTCGGAAAGGATCAATAGTCCCGGTCGCGTTACGAACCGGGACTAATGTGCTCGGCTAGCTTTAGTCCCCGGTCAAACGCAACCTTTAGTCCCGGTTGGAGATACTAAAGGGGCTGCGGCAGGATGCGGCCGGTGCGAACCCCTTTAGTCCCGGTTGGTGTCTCCAGCCGGGACTAAAGGGGTTTTGGAAGTTTCTTTTCTGTTTTTTCCATTTGTGTTCTGTTTTTAGTTTCGTTTTTAAATTGCTTATATCTTTTAGGATATTTGATTTTTTGAGTGTTTCTTTTTGCATTAGATTCAAAATTCTGTCTAGTTTCTGTTTGTGCCATTAGTTTTCAAATTTGAATGGTTTAAATTTGAATTTGTTCAAATTATCTTCGAACCCTAGATTGTGAATAACTTGAATTCTTTTTACTTTAATTCTTTTTGCTCCTAGTCACATGTTAGATTGTTTTCACAGTAAGATTTATTTGGTTATTTTTAGAATACTTTAAATTAGGATTTTAATTAAAACACTACTGTTTTACTTATATAGTTGCTTTAGTCATTTAATTGTTGTTTTTAATTATTTTAACATGTTGTAGTATGCTTATGTTAGACAACAGTAGATAAAATTTATAATTAATTAATATTAATTTTGTACTGTTTTGTATTAATAGTTAGACATCACCAAGAAGCAATTGATTCCAGCATATGAGAAATAATTTTAAAAATTAATTTTATTTAAAAAAAGGATGTCATATTTGGATTCCTCAAATTTTTCTTATAATAATGGATATATTATTTTCGAATTTCGATTTACAGATTTAAAGATATTAATTATGCCATATTAAATGAATAAATTGCAAAAAAGAATAAAATAATATTATTACTTATTTTATTTTCATTGAAATTCAATATTATTATTACTTATTTTATTTTAATAATTGTTTCGAATTCAAAAAATTAAATCATGTGACATCAAGACCTAAGGGTTAATAGAATTGATAGCTTACTTTGTCAGAAAAATAATAAGTGCAGACTTGGAAACTAGGGGAAATAGAAATACAAAGTTAAGCGTGCTTGGGAGTAGCGAGGAGGGGTGATTAGAGATTAAATTGTCAAATACTTCAAAAAATTTAAAATCAGAAAAAACTTAAAAAATTAAAAAAAATCCTTTAGTTACCAACCGGGACTAAAGGTGGAGGTCCTCCAGCCCCGCTCCAGACAGCGGTAGCGGTCACTTGGAGCCCCTTTAGTCCCGGTTCGTAACACAATCGGGACTAAAAGTGGTGGCCTTTAGTCCCGATTGGTGAGTTCCGATTGCTTAGTCCCGGTTGGGAAACCGCCCGTTTTCTACTAGTGAAAGTAGCTTAGTTTTTATGTTGTTCATCGTCTAGGCTTTGGTGGTGGCGATCGGTTCTATAGTTGGGGATGGATTTGAAATCCAGTCTGTTCAAGTAAGGATGGTGCAGCGGCGGTGGCATCCTTGTGGTGGACTTGTGTCCTTGAGTTCCGCATTGCGTTTGCGTTTGCTCCAACGTCGACGCGGAGCTTGGGAGGTAGTCCAGGAGCGGATGCAGATTGTGGTCTGCATCGGTGGTATCTGGAAGATGGTGGATCGTGTGCTAGGTTTGTGATACGTGGATGGAAGGTATGGTTTCCTCCTTCAATGTCGTAGTCATGTGGGGGTGCTAGATGTAGAGTTCGATGGCATGTCCGGAGTGTTTCCCGGTCTGATTCGTTCAACGATAATGATTTCGTTTTTGTGAGCCATCTTGAAGGTCCGCAAAACTGCGTATTAGCGATGAGCCGCGTTGAGGTCAGGTGTGGAGGTGATCCATTATTTTTTTTCTTTGACGGCTGCTGTGGTGGTGCCAGAGGCAGGTGACTAATGCTGGTGTCAAACTCAAAGGTTTCTACGGTCTTGTTTGTAGTTTTGCTTCTTGGCTGGTTTTTTTCTTTTGGCGAAGGCTAGCGTTTTTGCCGTTTGCTCAGTTTTATCAGGTCGGTATGTAGTTGACTTATCCTATGATCCTTATAATATAATAAAGGAGACACATATTACCATTGAAAAAAAAAGAGCGACGGAGCAAGACGCCGCATGCCTACCAAGGAGCTCCGCTCGCTTCCCGACGCCGCACGTCGCTGCCTCCAGTCCACGGCGCAGGTCTCCGGCCCCGCCCTCGGTGCCAGGCAACCGAACCCCACGCATGCACGACCGGGCGCCGCCGGAGCCACGCCACGCCACACAGCTGAGCTCTTCCGAGAGCCCAGGGCATGCAGTCGCACGAATTCCACGGAGACAGCAACCTTGTCGCTGCGGTACGATGTGACGCACGACCCGTTTTCCCACGGTAGCACGCCGCAATACCTCGTCGATCGACCGAGAAGCAAAACGGGTGGCCGGGGTACGTCGGATGCTTGCTCCGGCCGGCCGGGGTCTCGTACTCTACGTTCACTCGCGAGGGGAAGTCCAGCCGGCCGGTGTTCCTACCGGCGTCGCTCCCTCCGGCCGGGCTGTCCTACTCGGACAAAGGCGCGCACGCGCACGCGCACGGCGGCATTATCTGCCCACTTGAAAACCACCCGGGCCGGAGGTCGCATTCACAGGCAGGAAAGAATCCGCATACGGTTTGAAATACGTCCCATCATCGTTTTGTACGCTTCGATCTTTCCCACACTCAAGTTGCCGTATGAACCCACGTCGCGCTCCGTCGACTCAATAAATACTCCTAATATACGGTGCTGGAGTCCAATAATACAATGCTTGTTTTCACAAGCATTCCCACGTACGTTCACCACACATTTTGTCCAATAATACAATGCTTGTTTTCACAAATCACAATCGAATCATACGATATTACTTCTACCTTTTGTTTATATATACGCATGCGTATGAAAGCATGCAGGGCTCGCATTCTGAAGCTGCAGCTCACTGCATCTCAGCCATGGCATCTAGTATTCCGAAGCTTCTGCTGCTCCTGCTGTGCACCTATCTTCACACTCTCGTTGCTCACGGAGGATACGATCTTCAGAGCTACAAGGTTCTGCACGCTGGCGCTCTCAAATCTGCCACTATCAACTGCTCCCAGCCCAAAGGTGCAGTAGCATTGTCCATGAACGCACATGCATGCAATTCCATGGGTTTTCGTTGCACTATTTTGAGGATATTTTGAGCATGTTTGTCATCGTGTTTCCTCTGTTCGGTTGTTTCAGTGACACCATCATCCGGCGGCGTCACGGTGCCGTTGCACAACCGGCACGGCCCGTGCTCCCCCGTGCCCTCCACGAAGGCGCCGACCTTGGAGGAGATGCTCCGACGTGACCAGCTCCGGGCCGCCTACATCACACGGAAGTACTCCGGCGTCAAGGGTGGCGCAGGTGACGTGGAGCAATCGGACGTTACCGTGCCGACCACGCTGGGCACCTCGCTGGGCACGTTGGAGTACTTGATCACCGTCGGCATCGGCTCGCCGGCCATGACCCAGACCATGCTCATCGACACCGGCAGCGACGTGTCCTGGGTGCAGTGCAAGCCGTGCTCGCAGTGCCACACCCAGGCGGACTCGCTCTTCGACCCCAGCTCGTCGAGCACCTATTCCGCGTTCCCATGCAGCTCCTCCGCCTGCGCGCAGCTCCGCCGGAGCCATCAGGGGAACGGCTGCTCCTCCCGCTCCCAGTGCCAATACATTGTCAAATACGGCGACGGTTCGAGCGGGACCGGGACCTACAGCTCCGACAAGCTCGTGCTGGGCTCCAGCACCGTCAAGAACTTCCAGTTCGGGTGCAGCCAGTCAGAGTCGGGCAACCTTCTCAAAGACCAGACCGATGGGCTCATGGGGCTCGGCGGCGGCGCTCAGTCGCTCGCTACCCAGACCGCTGGGACCTTCGGCAAGGCCTTCTCGTACTGTCTCCCGCCGACTACGGGCTCGCCCGGGTTCCTCACCCTCGGCGCAGCAACCTCGGGTTTCGTCAAGACGCCGATGCTGAGGAGCAGTCAGGTCCCGGCGTACTACGGCGTGCGCCTTCAGGCCATCAGGGTGGGAGGCAAGCAACTCAGCATACCCACCTCGGTCTTCTCCGCCGGGTCGATCATGGACTCCGGCACAATCATCACGCGCCTGCCGGCGACCGCGTACTCTGCGCTGTCGTCGGCGTTCAAGGCCGGCATGAAGCAGTACCCGCCGGCGCAGCCCATGGGCATCTTCGACACGTGCTTCGACTTCAGCGGCCAGTCCAGCGTCAGCATACCAACCGTCGTACTGGTGTTCTCCGGTGGCGTCGCCGTCAACCTCGCTTCTGACGGGATCATTCTGGGCAGCTGCCTTGCCTTCGCGGCCAACAGCGACGACAGCTCCCTCGGCATCATCGGCAACGTGCAGCAGCGCACGCTTGAGGTGCTGTATGACGTCGGTGGCGGCGTCGTGGGATTCAAGGCTGGCGCATGCTGATCGGCGCGCACAAGCACGCCATTGATACTATTGGGATCTCCAGTTCGTCGTATACTTGTTTGCTGCTGCGAGGGGCCAAACCATCAGCGCACTATAGTGCTTCGACTTGCAACGTGATGCAAGCGTGCAAACTACCAACCAAAACATACTTGTAATTTATTGAAAAAAAAAACATACTTGTAATTGTCTGCCGGTAGTTTAAGAATGGAAAAAGTCTGAAAAAAACCTTGAACTGGTAGTTAGAGTCGGAAATGAACCTTGAACTCGAAATCCCTGAAATTCGCACCCTGTCTTATCTAATGCTGACTTATCCCGGCCCTTTTTTCCTTGTACGCCTATACTATTGAACGTCATATTTGACAGGACCTCCCAGCGGACGATTCGTTCGTGTTGTGAGGGTCGAGCAAGAGAATGAATTTGTTTGCTAAAAGGACACCTTCAGCGTGAATCCTCCACATGGACAAACTTGTCGCTCACTGGAAAAGATAGGTGTCGAGCAAAAAAATGGCCAAAAAAACCCCAGTTTTAGCTTTAGAAAAAACAGGCCTTGCAAAAACTAATATTTCTTCACCCGACTTAATTAACCAAAAGCATAGCCAACTATTCAAAACACATATATTGTTTACTAGCTGCAGAAGTTGTCATGCTTCTAAATAATAAAGTACAACATTATCATGATTTCCAAACACACAAAGCATGCATAGATAAAAGAAAAGAAATCGGGATAGTTGTCGTATTGTAGACACAGTGCAAAGCAATGCAATTTGACATGGCTAGGGGAAAAATGTCATGTCAATAATTCTGATAGTATTTTACCATGGTATGTAAAATAAAATTGTCATGATAATACAATAAAAATGACATGGGCCATGATAGAAAAAAATAGTTTTTAGACAGGAAAACTTGCCATGTTCTAACTAACAAAATTACCATGGTTATAGACATTAAATTTGCCATGGTCTAAAATAATTAAGTTGGCATGCTACCTAAAAGACTACCATGGTCTAGTTAATTAAGTTGTCATGGTCTAACTAACAAAAGTGCAATGATATACCTATTAAATTTTCCGTGGTCTAAATAATTAAATTTTCATGCTATCTTAAATAACTAGCATAGTTTAGTTAACTAAATTGCCATGCTCTAACTAACAAAAATTGCCATGGAATATATATTAAATTTGCATGGTCTAAAATAATTAAATTGCCATGCTACCAAATATAACTAAAATTTTCTAGTTAACTAAATTGACATGTGCTAACTAACAAAAATTGCCATGGAAGTTATATTAAACGTGCCATGGTCTAAATAATTAAATTGCCATGGCAATTAAGTTAAATTTGCCACGGCCCTTAGTGTAATAAAAGTGAATTTGCCATGTATGTGAAACTAAGTTTGCCATGGCAATTAAGTTAAATTTTCCATGGAAATTAAGTTAAACATGCCGCGGTAAAAATTAAAAGTAAATTTGCCATGTCCTGGAGACACGAAAATCCGTACAAATTGCCATGTGGTTAGTCCATTCATTTTCACAAAAAATGCCATATTATGTAGATAAAATTTCACAAAATTGCCATGGTAAATAAAAAAATAAATTTGCCATGCAAAACGAAAAGTAAATTTGCCATTAGTAATAAACGTGAATTTGCCATGTGTGTGAAACTAAGTTTGCCATGATAATTAAGTTAAATTTGCCATGGCAATTAACTTAAATTTTCCATGGAAAAACCTAAAAGTAGATTTGCCATGTCCTAGAGAAAACAAAAATCCGTAGAAATTTCCATGCGATTTGTCCATTCCTTTTCACAAAAAATTGCCATGTTATGTAAAAAAAATTCATGAAATTGCCATGGCAAATAAAAAGTAAATTTGCCATGCCAAATGAAAATTAAATTTGCCATTAGTAATGAAAGTGAATTTGCCATGTATGTGAAACTAAGTTTGCCATCACAATTAAGTTAAACTAGCAGGTGGAGGCACGGGGGCAAGCCACGTCTGCTGTGAAGCCCATGTGCGTGGCTGCGTTGTTTTTCTTATAGAAGAAAAGGGAGGACAGTGGGTAAGTGAGCTGACAGTCGGTAATGTGCAAGCCAATTTAACTTAGATAAATACTGAAAGATACAAAAATCAGTACACCTATGGTTACGAACACATAGTCACTCCGGAGGTTGTAGCGGCCGCCATCGCTCCTAGCCTTCGTCTCCGCTACTTCCTCCTTCGACGTTGTATTTACATGTTCAAGTCCTCGGCCGAAGAAAGTTCAAATTTTTTTGTGAGAGAGGTTCGCTATGTATTTACATGTTCAAAACACAAAAAATGTCATTTTTGATGTTTTAAAATAATTATATTAATCCATTACAAAATTGAAATAGAAATGCTCTATGTGGAAAAAGTTTCTTCTATTCAACAACTTTCCAAGGGTATATCGTATGCTCAACTTCAAAATAAACGGTTAAAAAAATCCGTGTATGTTGTTCAAAACAAATTTTAACCATAATAGATGAAGTTGCATCGTTTCAATAGGTTTCTAAGAAGGTATATCATTTGTGCAACCGGTGGACGGGTGAGAAATTACGAACAAAAATACGTGATAGAAGTTCAAAGTGAAAACAACGGGAAGTTCAACTACTACACGGAAGGCGTTTCAGATAAGAATAAAATGAATAAAAAAACTAAAAGCCTAAAAGGTTTGTTGCAAGAAGTTCACGTGCTCCTCCCAGTGCAGTTCAAGATCTCTAGTGCGAGACGTCCGACCTTCAATTACATATAAAAAACAAGCAAAATTGATGTTGTTTTGCCATTTTTAATACTGCTCTCAAAAGGCAAGGAATTTCTAACAATTGTGTAGATGAAAATGTTGCTCCTATTCATAAGCTTTCCAATGGTGTATTATATGTTACATTCTGATAAATGGTTTAAAAGTTTTACGTATACCGTTAAAAACTCATTTTTACACATTTAAAAATATATTTTAAACCATCGTAAGTATGAAAAATGATCAACACGAAAAAGTTGCGTGTTTTCAACAGCTTTCCATCGGTATACCATTTGCTCAATTCCGGTAAGTGGTTGGGGAGTTACGGGCAAAAATCAGCACGTCAAAAACATAGTGAAGTTCAAACAGATATGACCCAGAAGTTCAACTACTTCACGCAGTGCATTTTCTTTCGCGATGAAGGCAAAAATCATGATCTTGCCATTTTCTAAATTACTTGAAAACGGCAGGAAAATAATTTGTGTAAGTTCAAGTCCTCGGTTGGAGAAAGTTAAAAAATATATTATGAGAGAGGTTTGTACAAAAGGAATATCATCTGTGTAACACTGACGAATTGATGAGAAAATTACAAAAAAATACGTCACAGAAGTTCAACGTGAAAACGACAGGAAGTTCAACTACTATACTGAATGAATTTCAGATGAAAAACTTTTAAAATCGTCGCGAGTATGAAAGAATGATCAACACGGGAAATTGCGTGTTTACAACAGCTTTACATCGGTATATTATTTGCTCAATCCGTGTGAGTGGATGGAGAGCTACGAGCAAAAAAAGCACATAAAAACAGAGTGAAGTTCAAGTAGACATGCCGAGAAGTTCAACCTCTACACGCAGTGCAATTTCGAAAAATCTGTTTCGCTATAAAGGCAAAACGGATGATCTCGCTCTTTTCGAAATTACTTGAAGACGGCTGGGAATCAGAGAAAACCATCTACATAAAAAATTTGGCATTTTCCGTAGCTTTTCAACGGTCTATTATTTGTCCAATTCCGATAAATTTTGTAGAAATTACGGCCAAAATATGTTTTTAGCCATTTTCAAAATTGACTTGAAACGGTAAGGAATTGGGAAAAATAATATATACCAAAAAGTTTCGCATTTCCTCAAGCTTCCCAACGCCATATCATTTGCTGCATTCGGATGTATGGTTAAAAAATTAGCTCGAAAATACGAACTCGGCGGAACTTGTACCGTTTTCTAAATTACTTTTAAATAGTTCAAAATTAGAAAAAAACTTTCAACATGGGAAAGTAGCGCATTTTCATAAGCTTTCCAAAGCCATATCATTTGCCTCAATTAGATTAGCCATTTAGAAGTGACATCGAAAATACGAACTCGACTATTCAGTTTGCGAAATTCTATGATTTTCTAAATTACTCTGTAACCATAGGGAATTAGAGAAAACTTTCAACATGTCGAAGCAGCGGTTTTTCAGTAGCTTTCCAACGCCATATTATTTGCCTCATTCTGATAAACGATTTAGAAATGCGATCGAAAATACGATTCACATTTTTTGTATGAAGAAAATACGGTTTTCCAAACTACTCTTAAACCGCTTACATTTTGCCAAAATTTTAACTTGGGTCATGATACTCATGTCCATAGCTTTCCAACGATATATCAAAAGCCCCATTTGGGCAATGTTAGCGGAAGTTCAACCTAGAATTAGGGGAAGTTCAGGTCAAACAACTCAGGCAGTAAAATTGCAATAGAGTCATGTTTCATCACGACCTGAGAGCAAATCCACCAATGAGCGAGATTCCTATTTAAAGCGGACATTTACTTGGTAAAAACCATTTGCAAATTACACTTACATCACATAGAACATGACTGACGAGAAAAATTCGCGCGGTGAGACACGGTTGTGAAGATAGCCCGAAGGCCGGGTTCCTACAGAGGGAGGTCCAGGTTGTGTAACTCAGGAAGTTCAGGTTGTCTTATTGGGCCCTCCCACGCAGCCCCGTTCACCTTGCCGCCGCCGGAGGAGGCCGGCTGCCCGGCGAATGGCGGTGGCGGGGTGTCTCCGGCCATTTTTTTTCTGTTCTTCCCCTTGGTGGCCGCCTTCCGATCTGGCTGCTTTCGTCGTCGCTGGCTTCCCGGTCTATTCTGGCTGCTGTCGTCTCATGTCACGGGCTTCCCGATCTGTCCATAGCATGGTGCCTCCCGATCTCGCAGCTACCTTTCCGGCTCCGATCTGGATGATGTCCATGGCTGGGAATTTGATCACTTCATGCAAAGTTTCAGAGATGTGGTAGTTGAATGTAATCTGCCGGACCATGGTTTCATCGGGGATAAATTCAAGTGGCACCAGACTCTTGTCAGAGAAAATTTAGATCGTGCACTTGGAAATGAAGGATGTAATGAAATATTTCCAGGAGCAGTCCTGGAGCATCTTGACTATTATAAGTCGGATCACAGGCCGTTCATTATGAATCTGCATGAGGAAATTACTCAAGAAGCGGCAGGGCAGTGCTTCACTCCGAGGCATGTTGGCTCAATGAGGAGAAATTCCGTGATGTAGTCGAACAAGCTTGGCAGTCTACAGATGGGAATATGGGACTTGTGGAAAAGCTTGCTTTGGTACATAAGCAGCAACATGTATGGGACAAAAGAGTAGTGAAAAAGTCATAAAGGAAAATAAAGAATGACAGAGAGAGATGGAGTAAGTGGGGGAACCCTAGCCTGCGCCGCCGCCACTACAAAAAAAAGACACATCCGTGACATTTTGGGCCAAACGAATTTTTTTCCTGTCATACTTATGACACTTCTATGACGATAATTGTGACAAAACCCGGTATCATCATAGATGTGGTGGGCTCCTACTTCTATGACAAAAAATCATGACAGAAAATGGGCTTTTCGTCCTGGGCGGGCCGAAGACGCAGCTGCATGACATTCTTTGGGCCATCCATGATGGAAAAAACCATGGTAGAAGCGAGGGCGAGGAAAATTTTGGGAAGTTCCCGGTTACGGTGGGTGGTCGAGGGCCGAGCGATGCGCGTTTCTCTCGTACACGTACGCGTGTGTGTGCGAGGCGTTGGGCTCTAACTGAACCCGAGCGATTGCACTAGCTACGTTACTGAACCCGAGTGATTCCTTCGCTACTGCTGCTAACTGAAGCCGATCGATGCTGCCTCTGGATGAACAGTGAGCGTTGCTGGGGGGGTTTGGATGAACAGTTCCCGGTGGGGGTGGATGAACAGGACCCCGTGGTGTTGCCTCTGGATGAACAGGATCCCGATCGATCGAGCCGGTTGGGGCTGGATGAACAGGACCACGTGGAGGGCTGGATGAACAGGACGACCCCGTGGAGGGCTGGATGAACAGTAGACGATGGAGGGCTGGATGAACAGTAGCCCGTGGAGGGGTGGTTGAACAGGAGCCCGTGGAGAGGGCTGGTTGAACAGTAGCCGGTGGAGTAGCGCGCGGTGGAGGCTGGATGAACAGGAGCCCGTGGATGAACAGTCGCAGGTGGAGGCTGGAGGAGGTCAACGGTGGATGATCTGTAGCCCATGGAGGCTGGAGGGGGTCGACGGTGGAGATGAACAGTATCCCGTGGAGTCCCGTTTTGCAGTACGCCACACCCCTCCCGATGAACAGGACCCCCGTTTCGACCGTAGCGCTCCAACACAAGTCCGTTTTCTCTGTTTTGCGGTACGCCACACCGCTCCCGATCAACAGGACCCCGTTTCGACCGTAGGAGGTCCAACACAAGTCCATTTCCTCCGTTTTGCGGTACGCCAGACCCCTCCCAATGGACAGGATCCCGTTTCGAATGTGGCCGGTCGAACACAAGGACATTTCCTCCGTTCTGCGGTACGCCAGACCTTGTTTCCATCGGCTGTTCCGTCCAAGCCGGTTGGCTCCCACGCGTTCTGTTGCCTCCCGATGAACAGGACGCATTCCGTTGCCTCCCCATGAACACGACGACGATGCAGTTTCTCCGTTCCGACCCAGCCATGTACACGAGCCCTGGCCGTACGTACGCGCGAGTAGGCGTTCGAGACCCCGCCCGTATGTACGTACGTGGCCGTATTTACTTTCTTGCACCCTGGCCGCTGTACGTACGTGTACATACTACGTGCGCGCCTCTACTACCACACGTGCGCGCTTCTACGTCGACCAGTATGTACTACACGTTCGCGACCAGAATGACAACGCTACGTACGCTTCGACCAGGTGGGTCCCGACCGTCAGGCACTTCCTTGCGTGCGAAGATGTAGCTGGTGGGTCCCAGCAATCAGGGGGGAGAATCGTGTTTTTGCCCGGACGCACTTCCTTGCGTGCGAAGATGTAGCTGGTAGGTCCCAGCAGTCAGGGGGAAACATTTTTTTCACAAAATACGGTTGCCCGTACGGTGGGTCCCTGCTGTCAGGTGGAGGAATAATTATTTTCCACGTAATAAGGAGGCACTTCCTTGCTGCGGCCGTGGACCCAGCTGTCAGCCTCTCCAAGTACAGTCCACGTCCGATGGAAGCCGTTCCTTGACCACGTTGACCACGCCGCGCCGAGAGCACCAGGGCGGTGGACGACGGCGAGGCCTAGGAAGGGGACGACGCGGAGCCGGGGAAGACGCGACAGTGGATGCCCACGCGTAGAGGAGTATGAGGGTTCACTGGTTCGCTGCGGTGTGAGGCTGCCGTCGCCGCAGAATAACAGGGGGTGTGGGTGAGTAGAGGGATGGCCTGGCCAGCGGTGGGAGTAGTAGGGGCGGTGAGGCCTCCGCGGCATCGCAGCCGGCCACGGGAGGCAGGAGCACGAGGCACGACCGACGCTGGTTTGGGCAGCTGGAGCAAGAAGACCAGAGGTTGAAGAAGCAGTACGACCGTTGGATGGACATCATACGGTCACTGGAGCTAGAATCATGCATATTGACTAAGTTGACAAAGCCCTCCATCCCCGTCAACTTAGTAGGCCCACAAGTCAGCCTCCCACTATACTGGGTCCAAGCTAGCAGGGGGAGTATTCATTTTTTGTGCGTAATAAGGAGGCACTTCCTTGCGTGCGAAGATATAGCTGGTGGGTCTGAGCTGTCAGCGGCGGTAACATTTTTTCGTGAAATACAGAGGCTCTTTCGGTGGGTCCCAGATGTCAGGTGGAGGAATCATTATTTTGCGCGTAATAAGGAGGCATTTCCTTGCGTGCGGCCGTGGACCCAGCTGTCAGCCTCTCCACGTACAGTCTACTTCAGATGCATGTCGGTCGTTGACCACGTTGACCAGGCCGCGCCGAGAGCACCAGGGCGGTCGATGATGGCGAGGCCTAGGAAGGGAACAACACGGAGCCAGGGATGACTCGACAGTTGTTTCCCACGTGGAGGGGAGTACGGCTGTACGAGGGTTTACTGGTTCGTCTGCCGTCGCCGGAGAATAACAGTAGGTGTGGGTGAGTGGAGGGATGGCTAGGCCAGCGATGGGAGTACGGTGGGGCAGTGAGGCCTGCGCGGCAGCACAGCCGGCCGTGGGGAGGAGGGAGCAGGCAGTCCCGCCGGCGCTTGTTTGAGCGGCTGGAGCAGGAAGAGCAGAGATTGAAGAAGCACGACGGCCGTTGGATGGACATCCAACAGTCACTGCTTGTGCGTCAACCTTTTTTTTAGGAAAGCCTCAAATATGTGGAAAACAGCATACAACCCAACTGCCATTATTTCTAATAATTTACACCCCATTTGCTAATTCTTAAGGTTTTTTTGGAGCCCATATTCTTTTTGTTAGCATTACAGCCCATATTGTGGCCACGGTTAAAAAATTATACGAAATTTTGCATATTTCGGTGCGGTCCGAACTGTTTTTAATCCCAAAATTTCGAGTCACATTCAAACTGATTTTAAAAATAAATGTATATCAATATAAAATCCAACAAATTGTCCACGCATAAAAATCAATGCAATTTAAAATCTCGAAATGAAAAAAAGAAATTTGAAACTAATTTCTGGTTTGATGTGTTTTAAAAATGTACAGCCCATTTCTCATTACTGATAGGCCATTTTCTCGGCCAGCCGAATGAAGCTCTCCTCGTCTTGAAAGATTTGCAGCCCAACAGGCCTGACAAAACGATTTACTTGGCAAATCACAAAAGAACTGGGCTAGCCATTTTCAGAAAGAAAAAAAAAACTACTGGGCTGGTCTGTGGTAAACATAAAAGAGAAGGCTGTCTACACAGGCCAGAGTGCCCCGCACAGCCTAGTTGACACCCTGCTTCCGTCTCAAAAACAAATTAGATAAATGCCACTCCAATTATGGCGATTCATAAAAATGCCACTGCAATTT
Organism: Triticum aestivum; assembly: GCF_018294505.1. Classification (NCBI taxonomy): domain Eukaryota; kingdom Viridiplantae; phylum Streptophyta; class Magnoliopsida; order Poales; family Poaceae; genus Triticum; species Triticum aestivum. Next base: position 589,940,558 of record NC_057814.1, on the reverse strand, counting down.
CCAAACTTTGAAAAATGCCACTGGAATTTTTGCAAACTTTGGAAAACGCCACTGCAATGTGCAAACTTTGAAAAATGCCACTCGAGACTTCGAAAAATGCCACTGGAAATGGCATGAAATGGCATTTTTCAAAGTTTGGAAATTGCAGTGGCATTTCTCGGAAATGCCAGATTTGGAGTGGCATTTATCAAATTAACCCAAAATAAAAATAACTGGGCGAGCTGCTGGGTCCTTGGTGTCAGCCGCTGTTGTGCAATTCTCTCGTTTATTGACTACGTTGACAATGGCATGGGACCCAGATGTCAGAAATCCATTAGGAAGAGCCATTTTTTTATTGTCTTGAAATAATGAGGCACTTGCTTGCGTACTGCCATGACCTTGGCGAGTCCTTGCTGTCATCCTCTCCACTTACTATCATCTTCTGATTGTGTACGCGTCAACTTGGTAGGCCCACAAGTCAGCCTCAAAACCCGTGGAGGACAAATACAACCCATTTTAAAAAATAACAGCCCATTCCATACGTTCAAATGGAAAGTTCAACATCCAGAGCAAAGTAACAGGTCTGATCCACATATAGAGTACTGAACGTCCACGTTGACAACCATCATAGCCAAGTTAACTATCTACTCCCACTAATACTCTAGTAGCGTACAAGTACTAACTTACTCTTAGCTAACTAGACGATGCCGGCCGCCATCTGCGGTACATGCTAAACGCCGGCACCAGCGTCCTCCGCCTCGCCTCGGACTTACCAGAGGTGCGATAGGGCGCGTTGCTCACGCGCGTTGGCCTTTTCCATGCCGGCGTGGTCCACCGAAGCTTCGGCTTCTAAGCAGGAAACCCACTTGACGAGCTGGTATTAAAAATCGGCGTCGCGAACGCGTGCGTGCCCGACAGCCTCCAGGGCTATTTGCCGGGCGCCGGCCTCCACGTAGTCGGCCCAGTTGCGAGCGCTCTACTCGCGACTTAGAGCGTCGGTGCGCTGCTGCTCCATGTCCCGCTGGCGGCGCAAATCGGCAATAATCTGCTCCTCTGCCAAGCGGTCGCGCTCCCACAACTCCTGCTCCTCCGCCAGGCGGTCACGCTCCAACAAGTCCTCGATCCCGCATTGCCATCTAAAGACCGATAGAATGCCTCCTCCATCCATTTGCCTTCTGGTGAAAAACTGAACACTAGTTCCGGCGGTGACCGCCTCCAGCCTCGCCTATCACGGATGGGCGGGGGCATGGCGGATGTGGCGAGAGCGAGGATAAGTGGCGAGCAACGTCGGGCCGGTGGGGGCTTATGAGGATAGGGCGAGTTGGGTCACTGTGCCACCGAAGAAGGTCGGGAAACAATACTTATAGGCGGAAGGTAGCGCGACGGTCATCGGAATTCAATGCATAAGCAGGCATGGCTTAGCACGCCAGCTTGCCATGGAAAACTAGAGAAACTGAAATTATGACTGTGCCGTCCCGTCCCGTCCGTGCTGGGTCGCACGCCGGCATGACGGTCAAACGAGTGCACTCGAATCATCTCCCTCCTTATCAATAATGATTCCACGGATTTAAAAGGCCCGCAACTATTAAAGCGCATCTTTTTTTGCATCAGTTAGCTGCCTTAATTATGGCTGGCTGCATGCAGGCACTTAGAATCCCTCGCAGCCAGTACGCGGAGCAGCATGCAACGAGTCGCAGCCGAGGGCATTAGTTGATGAACTTTAGCTGGGAGATAAGGCATTTGCGAACGTTTTCGCTGGCAGTTTCTTCAGATTTGCATGGCATTTTCTTCAGAGCAGCTTGTCAGTTTCTTCAGAGGTAGGCATTTTTATTCAGAAAACCGCCACTTCGGATCTTGCGTCGCAACTAAAACTGCCAGGAGCGCATTAGTAGGCTAGCTAGTGATCGATCAGTAACTTGTAAACACTGAGCGAACAGAAATAAGGAACTGTTAATGCATCTCAATGATTCGCAGATCATATACAAATATGTAGCTCCAAAAGCAAAGATCAGCCACTTCGGATCTTGCGTCGCAACTAAAACCAACTAGTACGATTCCCATACATAAGATCAACATGTTAATGCATCTTAATGATTCACAGATCATATACAAATATGTAGCTCCAAAAGCAAAGATCTAGAAAAAACATCTGTTCTTCCTACTAACATGGATGCTTCTCTTGGCCAACATTCAGTACAGACTGAAAGACAAATTTGTTTGTGAAGTCTACAATTCCTCTTGCAAACGTAAGTGGTTTCACCAACAGCTGGAACCATGAGAATGAACCACACATGATGGAGGAACATCCACTGCAATATGATTTGGTCTTCTCTCGATCACACGGCGAGACTATTTTCGGAATACAAACTTTAACTTAGGCAAAATGATGCCCATTGTATAATCAGACCAAAGCAATGAAGCACCTAGTGTTGGCCAATAAATAATACAGTACTACTTTTCTGCAGTCCATGAAGTGACTATCCAATCTTTCTGTGTCTATTTTCAAATGGCACTGCATGCAGTGACTATACTATTCTCTTATGCAGTTCAACCAAAATTGCGGTCACTTTGTGTGTTTGCCAAATAGCAACGGGCAGACATCTCTGTTTGCACAAATATCAAGCAGCTAGTAAACATATACCCCACCTTGTATTTTTGGTTTGAACATGTCTCTTCCGCTTAGCATCTGTCATGTTTTGCACTGGACAATTTGATACAGTCATGTTTTGCCTTGGATAATTTCATACTGAATTGATTTACTGGTTCAGAGCAGAAATATAGCGCCTATTCTTCATCAGACTAAGGATATCCATGTTCGCAGTGATGGAAGAGGTGAAATCGATCCAACCGAAATTGAGCATCCAATCATTGAATCCTGTCCTGCACCTCCAATGTAGGTCCACCCTGCCAATAAATTCACATGCAAACCACTAGTATTACTATCTAATGACAGTACAAAAAGAGTAGCAAGATAGTAGCAAACCATGTACCTTCGTAATGAACAGCTCATAGTGCCACCAATTGGATATAAAGGTTTGGAAGAAAACATGCTCCTAATGTTGAACCAGTTGGACCTTTTGTGCAGTTCCACTAAAATCGAGCATCCCTGTTTGCATAGATATCGAAAGTGTGATTACTATAAAAGTGGCACTAGTTGAAGCATAGACTCACAAATATAAGCATTCCAATTTCTTAATGGGAAAAGGTAGCAAGACTGTTTCTAACCACCTGTTTGAAGGAATAAATAAGGCAACAACGGCTGATGTCAGTAAGGCATATATAGTTCTTTCTGAAAGAATGATCAGTTCCTGACCTTTCCTCTTCTTTTAAGCATATTTTGTGCAATTCAACTAAAATAAAATGCCATCACCACCTTGACAATTCAGTGACACTGTACAAAAGGAAATGACTTAACATTACATCATGATGTCAGGTATGTAGTTGATAGGCATTAGACACAAACATACAGACCTCCTCCGATAACATAATGAACATTAATTTTAACAAAGGTGTGACTAGCTTTACCGGTATAATTTGAGTGAACTCTACACCCTCTGTTCCTTAATATAAGACATTTTCGCGGTTCAATTTAAAGTACCCAAACGTCTAGTATTTAGAAAAAACAGGTAGTAGTTTTCTTGAGCACATATCTGGGAAAGCTTGCCACACTTTATTTATGTCCATACGCTAATGCAACACCATTCAAATACTACAAATATACACTAATCCAGTGGCTAGTGCAACAGTACAGTAGTTATTTTATTACAGGGTACATTACAATGGTTTTACTGAACAGATTTCAATAAACTCTAGCACTGGAAGATTTCTATAAGAATTAACAATACAAAATGTAAAGGTAACAAGTTTCAGCATTGGTATACTAGCTGTGCATGAGCATTAAACCAATACAAAAGTCTGAAGGTAACTAGCATTATTAACTAATGACAGTATAAAAAAATTGCAAACCATGTACCTCCAAGGTAAATATCATTTCGAACTCGGGGGGACCTTAAAAATTGCTATCCCAATCTTGATAATCGATCAAACATAAAAACTTGATCGAACGAATCAAGAGAACAGCCGGAGGAGGAGGTACCCACTCTTGACCTTTCCTCTTGTCTTCATAATTTTTTGTGCAGTTTAACCAAAATAAAATGACATCAGCGCCTTGGCATTTTGGTGACACCGTACAAAAAAATTAACTTATCTCATGAAAGTGAGGTATGTAATCTATAAGCATTAACAGTGCAAAAATCTGTAGGTAGTAACAAGTTTCATCGTTGCTATACTGGCTGTGCAACAGCATTAGAATGCGTTAGCTGAAAAATCTTTAATACATCCACAATCAATAGCTAACCCTGAAATAATCCAGTGAAATTAAATGGCATTGCTTAAATTTATCGGTGGCATTAGACTGAGTGCAACATTAGTTAAATGTGGCATCACTTTAGCAGTAGCATTGCTTGACTTGACTGCTGGCGTTATACTAACAGCAAAAAAGTGACAATAAGAGCATGGGAGGCCCATTCGGACAGTGGGCGCACCAGTACGATGTACCTCCACGGACGCATAGAGTGGTGAGGGAGGTATGGTTGCCCAGAGCAACAAATATCCAGGCAGCATATGTGGATTACGTCCCATTTTTGTTCTCTTTAGCCACCTTTTTCCTATGTGAGGACAACAAACCGATTGACCTGGTCATTCTCTATTGCGTTGTCATGCCTTTCTACCCTTCTTCAACCAAGAGAAATGAGACTCGTTCCTTAGCTACTGATTTCCCCTTTTCAACCTAGATGAGGGTTCGATGCCTACTCTCTTGGACAGTACAGTCTCCCTTCCTTTCCTTATTCAACCCAGACATGGATTAGTCTGCATGAAGTAGGGTTTCCTTTAATAGTGCAAATTAAGGTTTTCGTCTGTGTGACCAGCAGAGCAGAGGATTGCAAATTGGGAAGATGGTGGAGTGGAAAAAGATCCACATGCAGCGACCTGGCAGATGGGGCAATAGAACAAGGGTATGGTTCGAAAAGAGGTAGCATACCTGAGGGTCGGCGGGAAGTGGCTTCGCTCATGGTCGTCGTCCTCCGCACGAACTACGGCAGCGAGCTTGGGGACGGAGGCCATCCCGCGCGGGCGCTAGGTCTGAGAGGACGACCTTGTCGTCAGTGCGTGACCTCGCTCGCCGACGACGAGTGCGTCAACGCTGCACGTCCTTTTCTTCCTCGGTGGATCTGTGACCACCGGTGAGGAGGGAGAGAGAGAGGCCGTCTTTTTTAGATCTGGAGAGAGGGTGATAGTGTGAGAAGCAAGTGGGCAGCCCTTAGCAAGAAAGCTCTTAAGCTCCAGCCTATATATCTTTTTTATACTACTAGTACTAGAGGTGGAGTAGTGGTAGAGTAGTTTATATTTCTCTGCAAACAGTACCAGTTAGTCGTGCTTCAAAACTGAATGGCACGCCATTAAAAAAAATAAAGTCAAGAAATAATGCGGCACTTTGGGCCAACGTGGCCAGATCGCATTTTGCACGAGAAATTACACACCATGTTTCGTTGACATGTCGTCCCGTTCCAACATGTCAGTGAGACGATGGCGAGTCCTTTTGTACAATTTCTGGAAGGACGTGTAGGCCGGGGCGCCTCTTCGTGTACCGTGGCAAACTGGCAACCGTCCACCGACTCTTCGCCTTTCCCTCTCGATTTGGAATTGCTGTCGCACGCTCTTCCTCCCTCCTCCATTTGCCTTCACCCTTCCTTCTGCCATTGTTCGATCGTCTTCTCCATGGAGGGAACAAGCCGGAAACGACCCCGTTATTCTTGCCCCGATCTGAAAGATGACGTGGTGGGGGAACTCATTGATCGGTGCGACGTCAGCACCTCGGCTAGCATGGCAGGTTCGTTCAAGACCATTCTTGACTCAACTAATAACATCATTACAAGGAACCCAAGGGTCCAGGAGCGGTTTGATCTCCCTTATCTTCTTTGCTATAAGCCTGTTCGCATGGGCGCGGACGACGGAGGCCTCACCTTGTGCAAGTTGATGCCGCTTGATAATGATACATGTGATGTCAAGATGCCATCGCTTAAGGGTAAGGCCTGGGCTGGCGCAAATGGAGATTGGGTTGTTTATATTGGGTACAATTGCGAGTGGGAACTTGTGAATGTGTACACTCGTTCGCGGATTCCACTTCCAAAAATCTCAGAGTGCCCTAAGGTTGAGCACACAGATGATCTACGTATGTTCAAATACGATCATGGTGGCTGTCGTCTACGGAAGATAGTAATTTGTCGAGTTCCCAACCGCTCTTGGAATTACAAGAACTATGAAATTGTTGCTATCTTCGACAAGCTTGTTGCCGTCGTTACTGATTCCACGGTTCGTCCATGGATATTGCTCAAAAATCAGTTTCTGTACACCGATGATGAGTACTATGATGCAATTGAATACGAGGATCTTGTGTTTGCTTCCACCACTCATGGCACTGTTTTTGCATGGGATCCTCGTAGTTTCGATACGTTTGTCTTCCACCATAATTATAATTGTTTCATCCACATGCATGCGGGTCAGCAAGTTTCCCTTTACTAATTAACCTTCTTCTTGTGTTTCCAAGGTCCTGTGAACATTCCACCACCTATACTTGAAAATTTTTATAACCAAGGGGGAGATGACGATGGTGATGATCACGATCATGAGGACGAGCAGGACTTATATACTCAGTGGCGGCTGGCAACTAATTCCGATGGATCACCTGTTCTTGTCTGTATACAGTGCACTAAGATTGTTACTATTGAGGGAGCTCGTGTTGTCTCCCATGGTCGCCCTCTCCGGACCTATTCCAACACCCGTTGCAGGGTATTCGGGATGGATACTAGTGTGCTAGCGCCAACACCTTCTCCCTGGTACAATATTGATAGTCTTGGAGAAAACTCGCTCTTCCTTGGACCAAACTATCCAATGATGGTTAAAGGCAATCCAGCTGCTGTTGACACAACGTTACTACCATTTATGAGAAGCAACTGTATCTATACCTCGGACATTGCAGTGGTTCCCTACCCTGCTCCTCATATATGCCGCTTCAACGTTTCCAATGCCAAGGATTGGTTGAGTTGAAGTTCATTTCATTGCTTGTTATTCCTTCTTCTTGTGTTTCCAAGGTCCTGTGAACATTTCATTGCTTCAGTATTTACTAGAATGTTTTGTTGGAAATAATCTATAATCCAACATGTATCATCGTTATCGTTGTGTGTTGATGACTTGTTGTATGTAATGAATGGTACATTTGCAAATGCGTGTCATAGACTCAATTTATGAATGGTTTTCGAGTCACTTCTTGGAGTGTGAGTACTGTAGTAGTATAGCCAGCATCCGGTTAGTATATGAAGTTGCCACATCACATAGAGCCAACCTAATATTGGAATATGCTAGTCCTCCACCGGCGCGCCGCTTCAAATGGCGGAGGAAGTGAGAGGTCGCGTCACCTTGTGTCCAGATCTGAGATGCCATGTGTACCAGATGAATGACTCCAAGTTCGACCACCGTGATGCTAGGTGCGAGCCGAGGAACACTGTTGGAGAGACCCCCCTCATAATTTTCCTACATTGGTCATTTGATTCACAGGATAGAATGCTATTGGATTTTTTCCTATGTAATCATGTTTTAATTGGCAATCTAGCATCCACTCCAACTTTTGTTTCACTTCCTTTGATCCTACGAAGAGAGTACTTGCTCTAATGATGTGCCGCTTCAAGAGCCGCCTATATTAATTAACCATGCTCTAAAAAGGTGGACCAACTTTGGCTATAGTAGTACTGTACTAGGTTAGTAGGTGACCTTGCGCTTGGCTCTTCTCCTCTTCCGGAAGTCGAACAATAATGATGGTACTACAGTAGTTCTTCTGGCAATCTGACACCAAATGAACTGCTGCACGTCCACCGCTTGTAAGCAAAAGTTTCTCCTCGTGCTGCGAGCCACCGCGCACGCATTGGCGAGGGAGAAGGCGTAGTAAGCAAGCTTCTCGTCGTTCTGCGAGTTGACGGGATGCTACCTCTTGAGCACTGCGTCGGTTTTCCCTTGAAGAGGAAAGGGTGATGCAGCAAAGTAGTGTAATGTGACGCCCCCGATTCGACCGTACACTAATCATACACGCAAATGTGTATGATCAAATTCGGGGACTCACCGGAAGATATCACAACACAACTCTAGACACAAATAAAATAATACAAGCTTTATATTACAAGCCAGGGGCCTCGAGGGCTCGAATACAAGCACGAAACACAAGAGTCAGCGGAAGCAACAATATCTGAGTACAGACATAAGTTAGACAAGACTGCCTTAAGAAGGCAAGCACAAAAGAAGCAACGATCGAAGAGGCAAGGCCTCCTGCCTGGGACCTCCTAACTACTCCTAGTCGTCGGCGGTCTCCATGTAGTAGTATCCGTCGGCCATGGCATCTGGCTCCAAGGATCCACCATCTGGTTGCAACAACCGGAAAGAAGAAGGAAGGGGGAAAAAGGGTAGCAAAGCAACCGTGAGTACTCATCCAAAGTACTCGCAAGCATCAGATCTATACTAAGTATGCATCAGTATCAAATGGAAGGGTTGTATCTGTGGACTGAACTGCCGAATGCCAGAATAGAGGGGAAGGCCTAGCCTATCGAAGACAAGCATCTTCAAGCAGATCCAAGCGTCTTGCAGCATGTAGAAGAGTATAGAATAGCAGTTTAATTAACAAGCATGTTGTAACATTAATGCCCAGAGATCCTTCCTCGACTCCCTGCGAGAAAGCAATCCCGGAGCAACATATCTCAAGTATCCATTTGTAGTTGTAAAAGACCAGGATATAAGTTTGAACATCCATTACCGTGGACACGGTATTCGAATATGTATCTTCCCTGCAGGGGTGCACCACGTTTTCCAACACGCTTGATTACTCTGGCCGGACACACTTTTCTGGGTCAATGCTCGGCCTCAGAAAATCAACACACCATAGCCCTACCTAGGCTCAGTAGAGAGGTCCCCGCCGGTCTACATCCTAAGCACTCCGGGGTCTAGGCCCATCGCCCGTTGCACTCCGGGTCATTGTGCGACGAGCCGGGACGAGCACCACCTCATACTGGATGGCACTGGCCCGACAGGCCCACAATGCTGAACTGGACGTCTGACAAAGCTTCGGCTGATACTGCGATGTCGAGGCCCATAAGTATTCTCACGTGGTGGTTAGTGCGTAAAGGCCAAAGGCCAACTCAGAACAAATACCCAAACTGTAGTGTATTATTAGCTTGCGGAGACGAGTAGAGCCTCACGATAATGTGACCCCGTCACCCCGTCTCGAGGAAATATGTCAAGGGCTAGCCCAGCCCACTCGGGGGTGGCCTGCCGGCCCGGCCGTGCCTCGTAACCATCTTGCGGGTGCTCTCCGGGCCCGCCCGACTTTCCCAAAGGTCTCAAGTAATGTCAAGGTATCCGTGTGTCCAAACATCAAGGGGAAAACCCAAGGAATCACCCTCGGAGGATTCCACTCAATGTAATCATCAAGGTGAACGTAAGAGGGACCACCCTCGAGGTTCACACTTGAGGTGTTGAACGACAGAGCCGTATTGGGAATGGTGAAAGAGGAAATCACCCTCGATGACCACGACCGAATAGCTACACTACAGAATTATCATTAGGAGTGCGTTATGAGGGATCACCCTCGGCACTCGATAGTAGCTCTGCAGAGTCGAGCAACAAAAGGGGCGTGATGTGATGTGAGGTGTCGAGCTCTGGTCGTCGATCACGTAGATCGAGTCGTCGATGATGAAGCAGGGGCAACAAGGACAAGGTGGAGGTCACTGATGGATCACTATCCAACCTATACTAAGCAGTTTAGGATAAGCAGGTAGGTGACAATAGCAGGTACAAAAGCAGGCTATGCATCAGAATAGGAGCAATCAATAACAATAGCAAAATCTAATGCAAGCATGAGAGAATGGAATGGGCGATATCGGGATGATCAAAGGGGGGCTTGCCTGGTTGCTCTGGCAAGGAGGGGTCGTCGTCGACGTAGTCGATCCCAAGGGCATCAGCAGCGATCTCGGGGTCTACCGGAGAGAAGAGGGGGAAGAAATAGTAAATACATAGCAAACAGATGCATGACAAGACAATAAGCGGTGTTAGAGGTGTTCTAACGCGGCGTTACACGATACCGTGGAAGGGGGGAAACATCCGGGAAAGTTTTCCCGAAGTTTGCATTTTTCAGACAGATGAAACGGAGGGGGAAAGTTGCATGTTCAGGTAGTTAGGGGCATGTGGCAGACGAACGGATCGCGTATTCGGATTTGTCTCGTTGTTCTAAGCAACTTTGATGTAGAAAGTTTTTCGATCCGAGCTACGGTTTAATTCCTATGATTTTCCGAAGTTTTCTTAAAGATATTCTATAATTTAAATTAATTCAAAAAAAAGTTTACTGCATCAGCATGACGTCATCATGACGTCGGCAGGGGCAACAGTCAACTCTGACCGGGTTGACTGGTCAAAGGGGCAGTGGGGCCCAATTGTCATTGTCTAGTTTAATTAAGTAGGTTTAACTAGACTAAATATGTTCGTTATGCTAATTAGTCAAAATTAATTAATCAATTAATTATTTTAAACATCCCTTTTTTTTACATTTTTATTTACGTTTTCATTTTAACAGGGGGCGGGCCCCATTCGTCATTGGCCCAGGGGCTAACGGGCGGCGGATGCGGGTTAACGGGCGCAGGGCGCTGCGGGCGTGGGCGCCCATGCACCCGAACGGGGCAACAGGGGGCGCCGACGATGGCCGTAGCCCGGCGAGGCCATGGTGTGGGGCAGCAGGCGGCGGGATGGAGGCCGAGCGGCGGCGCTAGGCGCGGAGGCAGCGGCAGGGCTGCACGGGCGGCGACGCAGGTGGAGCAGAGCCGCGGGGAGAGGGGCGCGGCTCGCTGACGCGCGTTGAGGGCGGCCGGCGAACAGGGCCACTGCGGGCGGAGCGACAACGGCGAGGTCACGATGGGGGGGGGGTTGCTCACCCGCGTTGAAGGGGAGGCCCGATGCAGGGGAACGCGACGGCGGGGAGGTGGCGCGTCGGGGTCGAGGAGGCGAGGTGACGCGGAGCGGCTTTGGCGAGCGGCGTCCGTCGGCTAGGTCGGGGCGGGGAGGCCCTTCCAGATCCATGAACAGGGAGGAGGATGGGGCCGCGAGGAGGACGACGACGGGGCAGCGCCAGGCGGCGTCGGCGAGGTAGCGCCGGCGTGGTGGCGCCGGGAAGGGCGGCAGCGGGGTCGCGGGATCGGGCGTCGGGGTGCCGTGGGATCTGGCTCCTCAGCCCCGATCCAGACGGGGGAGGAAGGGGATGGGGAGCGAGAGGGTGAGTGGGAGGGATCGTGGGGAGTGGGGTTGGGCTCTAGGGTTTCTGGGGAGTGGGGGTGGTTATGCAGGGAGAGGTGGGCCGACCGGGGTGGGCTGATTGGCCCAGTTGGGCCGGGGGGCCTTCTTTTGTTTTATTTTTTCTCTGTTTGCTTTCTCCTTTTCTTTTATTCATTTTTGCTGTTTGATTTAAATTTGAATTTTGAAGACGAATGGGATTGAATCATCGCGAGGTTAACAACAGTAATTGCAGTGATGTGGCAACATTAGCATGGGATTACTGTAGCATAACTATCCGGGCGTTACATGTAAGTATTTCCCTCAGTTTTTGAGAACCAAGGTATCAATCCAGTAGGAGGCCACGCCCAAGTCCCTCGCACCTACACAAACAAATAAAAACCTCGCAACCAACGCAATAAAGGGGTTGTCAATCCCTTCACGGTCACTTACGAAAGTGAGATCGGATAGATATGATAAGATAATATTTTTGGTATTTTTATAATAAAGATGCAAAGTAAAATAAAAGGCGATAAAAATAGCTAAGTGTTGGAAGATTAATATGATGGAAAATAGACCCGGGGCCATAGGTTTCACTAGTGGCTTCTCTCAAAAGCATAAGTATTACGGTGGGTGAACAAATTACTGTTGAGAAATTGATAGAATTGAGCATAGTTATGAGAATATCTAGGTATGATCATGTATATAGGCATCACGTCCGTGACAAGTAGACCGACTCCTGCCTGCATCTACTACTATTACTCCACACATCGACCGCTATCCAGCATGCATCTAAAGTATTAAGTTCATAAGAACAGAGTAACGCTTTAAGTAAGATGACATGATGTAGAGGGATAAGCTCATGCAATATGATATAAACCCCATCTTGTTATCCTCGATGGCAACAATACAATACGTGCCTTGCTGCCCCTGCTGTCACTGGGAAAGGACACCGCAAGATTGAACCCATAGTTCATAAGGTGTCGTTTCAACGGATTTCGATGGTGCCCTATTTAGAGTGAATGCAGCCGTCTCTAAAGCATAACCCCAAAACGATAGCGGTAAATCAGTAAGAGACATCATAGATCACACCATATCTAGTAAAGTACGATTACAACGTTCGGACACACCATTACGGTGTGGTGTTCCGGGTGGCGTGAGTTGCGAAACTATTCCGCATTGTTTCAAATGTAGACCAAACTCGTAACTCAAATATTCTCCTCCACGATCAGATCGTAGAAATTTTATTTTCTTGTTACGATGATTTTCAACTTCATTCTGAAATTCTCTGAACTTTTCAAATGTTTCAGACTTATGTTTCATTAAGTAGATATACCCATATCTGCTCAAATCATCTGTGAAGGTGAGAAAATAACGATATCCGCCACGAGCCTCAATATTCATCGGACCACATACATCTGTATGTATGATTTCCAATAAATCTGTTGCTCTCTCCATAGTTCCGGAGAACGGTGTTTTAGTCATCTTGCCCATGAGGCACGGTTCGCAAGTACCAAGTGATTCATAATCAAGTGATTCCAAAAGTCCATCGGTATGGAGTTTCTTCATGCGCTTTACACCGATATGACCTAAACGGCAGTGCCACAAATAAGTTGCACTGTCATTATCAACTCTGCATCTTTTGGCTTCGACATTATGAATATGTGTGTCACTACTATCGAGATTCATTAAAAATAGCCCACTCTTCAAGGGTGCATGACCATAAAAGATATTATTCATATAAATAGAACAACCATTATTCTCTGATTTAAATGAATAACCGTCTCGCATTAAACAAGATCCAGATATAATTTTCATGCTCAACTCTGGCACCAAACAACAATTATTTAGGTCTAAAACTAATCCCGAAGGTAGATGTAGAGGTAGCGTGCCGACCGCGATCACATCGACTTTGGAACCATTTCCCACGCGCATCGTCACCTCGTCCTTAGCCAATCTTCGCTTAATCCATAGCCCCTGTTTCGAGTTGCAAATATTAGCAACAGAACCAATATCAAATACCCAGGTGCTACTGCGAGCATTAGTAAGGTACACATCAATAACATGTATATCACATATACCTTTGTTAACCTTGCCATCCTTCTTATCCGCCAAGTACTTGGGGCAGTTCCGCTTCCAGTGACTAGTCTGCTTGCAGTAGAAGCACTCAGTTTCAGGCTTAGGTCCAGACTTGGGTTTCTTCTCCTGAACAGCAACTTGCTTGCTGTTCTTCTTGAAGTTCCCCTTCTTCTTCCCTTTGCCCTTTTTCTTGAAACTAGTGGTCTTACTGACCATCAACACTTGATGCTCCTTTTTGATTTCTACCTCCGCTTCCTTTAGCATTGCGAAGAGCTCGGGAATTGTCTTATTCATCCCTTGAATGTTATAGTTCATCACGAAGCTCTTGTAGCTTGGTGGCAGTAATTGAAGAATTCTGTCAATGACGCTATCATCCGGAAGATTAACTCCCAGTTGAATCAAGTGATTATTATACCCAGACATTTTGAGTATATGCTCACTGACAGAACTATTCTCTTCCATCTTGCAGCTGTAGAACTTATTGGAGACTTCATATCTCTCAATCCGGGCATTTGCTTGAAATATTAACTTCAACTCCTGGAACATCTCATATGCTCCATGATGTTCAAAACGTCGTTGAAGACCCGGTTCTAAGCCGTAAAGCATGGCACACTGAACTATCGAGTAGTCATCAGCTTTGCTCTGCCAGACGTTCATAACTTCTGGTGTTGCTCTTGCAGGAGGCCTGGCACCTAGCGGTGCTTCCAGGACGTAATTCTTCTGTGCAGCAATGAGGATAATCCTCAAGTTACGGACCCAGTCCGTGTAATTGCTACCATCATCTTTCAACTTTGCTTTCTCAAGGAACGCATTAAAATTCAACGGAACAACAGCACGGGCCATTTATCTACAATTAACATAGACAAGCAAGATACTATCAGGTACTAAGTTCATGATAAATTCAAGTTCAATTAATCATATTACTTAAGAACTCCCACTTAGATAGACATCCCTCTAATCATCTAAGTGATTACGTGATCCAAATCAACTAAACCATGTCCGATCATCACGTGAGATGGAGTAGTTTCAATGGTGAACATCACTATGTTGATCATATCTACTATATGATTCACGCTCGACCTTTCGGTCTCCGTGTTCCGAGGCCATATCTGCATATGCTAGGCTCGTCAAGTTTAACCTGAGTATTCCGCGTGTGCAACTGTTTTGCACCCGTTGTATTTGAACGTAGAGCCTATCACACCCGATCATCACGTGGTGTCTCAGCACGAAGAACTTTCGCAACGGTGCATACTCAGGGAGAACACTTTTATCTTGAAATTTTAGTGAGAGATCATCTTATAATGCTACCGTCAATCAAAGCAAGATAAGATGCATAAAAGATTAACATCACATGCAATCAATATAAGTGATATGATATGGCCATCATCATCTTGTGCTTGTGATCTCCATCTCCGAAGCACCGTCATGATCACCATCGTCACCGGCGCGACACCTTGATCTCCATCGTAGCATCGTTGTCGTCTCGCCAACTATTGCTTTTACGACTATCGCTACCGCTTAGTGATAAAGTAAAACAATTACATGGCGATTGCATTTCATACAATAAAGCGACAACCATATGGCTCCTGCCAGTTGCCGATAACTCGGTTACAAAACATGATCATCTCATACAATAAAATATAGCATCATGTCTTGACCATATCACATCACAACATGCCCTGCAAAAACAAGTTAGACGTCCTCTACTTTGTTGTTGCAAGTTTTACGTGGCTGCTACGGGCTTAGCAAGAACCGTTCTTACCTACGCATCAAAACCACAACGATAGTTTGTCAAGTTGGTGCTGTTTTAACCTTCGCAAGGACCGGGCGTAGCCACACTCGGTTCAACTAAAGTGAGAGAGACAGACACCCGCCAGTCACCTTTAAGCAACGAGTGCTCGCAACGGTGAAACCAGTCTCGCGTAAGCGTACGCGTAATGTCGGTCCGGGCCGCTTCATCTCACAATACCGCCGAACCAAAGTATGACATGCTGGTAAGCAGTATGACTTATATCGCCCACAACTCACTTGTGTTCTACTCGTGCATAGCATCAACGCATAAAACCAGGCTCGGATGCCACTGTTGGGGAACGTAGTAATTTCAAAAAATTTCCTACGCACACGCAAGATCATGGTGATGCATAGCAACGAGAGGGGAGAGTGTTGTCCACGTACCCTCGTAGACCGAAAGCGGAAGCGTTAACACAACGCGGTTGATGTAGTCGTACGTCTTCACGATCCGACCGATCAAGTACCGAACGCACGGCACCTCCGAGTTCAGCACACGTTCAGCTCGATGACGTCCCTCGAACTCCGATCCAGCCGAGTGTTGAGGGAGAGTTTCGTCAGCACGACGGCGTGGTGACGATGATGATGTTCTACCGACGCAGGGCTTCGCCTAAGCTCCGCAACGATATTATCGAGGTGTAATATGGTGGAGGGGGCACCGCACACGGCTAAAATATCGTATATCAATTGTGTGTCTAGAGGTGCCCCCTGCCCCCGTATATAAAGGTGCAAGGGGGAGGCCGCCGGCCTAGGAGGTGTGGCGCGCCAGGAGGAGTCCTACTCCTACCGGGAGTAGGACTCCCCCCTTTCCATGTTGGACTAGGAGTGGAAGGGGAAGAGGTGGAGGGGAGGAAGGAAGGGGGGGCGCCGCCCCCCTCTCCTTGTCCTATTCGGACTGGGGGGGGAAGGGGGGCGCGGCCCTGCCCTAGCCTCCTCTCCTCTCTTCCACCTAGGCCCACTAAGGCCCATTAAGTTACCGGGGGGTTCCGGTAACCTCCCGGTACTCCGGAAAAATCCCGATTTCACCCGGAACACTTCCGATGTCCAAACATAGGCTTCCAATATATCAATCTTTACGTCTCGACCATTTCGAGACTCCTCGTCATGTCCGTGATCACATCCGGGACTCCGAACAACCTTCGGTACATCAAAACATATAAACTCATAATATAACTGTCATCGTAACTTTAAGCGTGCGGACCCTACGGGTTCGAGAACTATGTAGACATGACCGAGACACCTCTCCGGTCAATAACCAATAGCGGAACCTGGATGCTCATATTGGTTCCCACATATTCTACGAAGATCTTTATCGGTCAGACCGCATAACAACATACGTTGTTCCCTTTGTCATCGGTATGTTACTTGCCCGAGATTCGATCGTCGGTATCTCGATACCTAGTTCAATCTCGTTACCGGCAAGTCTCTTTACTCGTTCCGTAATACATCATCCCGCAACTAACTCATTAGTTACAATGCTTGCAAGGCTTATAGTGATGTGCATTACCGAGTGGGCCCAGAGATACCTCTCCGACAATCGGAGTGACAAATCCTAATCTCGAAATACGCCAACCCAACAAGTACCTTTGGAGACACCTGTAGAGCACCTTTATAATCACCCAGTTACGTTGTGACGTTTGGTAGCACACAAAGTGTTCCTCCGGTAAACGGGAGTTGCATAATCTCATAGTCATAGGAACATGTATAAGTCATGAAGAAAGCAATAGCAACATACTAAACGATCGAGTGCTAAGCTAACGGAATGGGTCAAGTCAATCACGTCATTCTCCTAATGAGGTGATCCCGTTAATCAAATGACAACTCATGTCTATGGCTAGGAAACATAACCATCTTTGATTAACGAGCTAGTCAAGTAGAGGCATACTAGTGACACTCTGTTTGTCTATGTATTCACACATGTATTATGTTTCCGGTTAATACAATTCTAGCATGAATAATAAACATTTATCATGATATAAGGAAATAAATAATACTTTATTATTGCCTCTAGGGCATATTTCCTTCAGTCTCCCACTTGCACTAGAGTCAATAATCTAGATTACACAGTAATGATTCTTACACCCATGGAGTCTTGGTGCTGATCATGTTTTGCTCGTGGAAGAGGCTTAGTCAACGGGTCTGCAACATTCAGATCCGTATGTATCTTGCAAATTTCTATGTCTCCCACCTGGACTAAATCCCGGATGGAATTGAAGCGTCTTTTGATGTGCTTGGTTCTCTTGTGAAATCTGGATTCCTTTGCTAAGGCAATTGCACCAGTATTGTCACAAAAGATTTTCATTGGTCCCGATGCACTAGGTATGACACCTAGATCGGATATGAACTCCTTCATCCAGACTCCTTCATTTGCTGCTTCCGAAGCAGCTATGTACTCCGCTTCACACGTAGATCCCGCCACGACACTTTGCTTAGAACTGCACCAACTGACAGCTCCACCGTTCAATGTAAATACGTATCCGGTTTGCGATTTAGAATCGTCCGGATCAGTGTCAAAGCTTGCATCAACGTAACCACTTACGATGAGCTCTTTGTCACCTCCATAAACGAGAAACATATCCTTAGTCCTTTTCAGGTATTTCAGGATGTTCTTGACCGCTGTCCAGTGATCCACTCCTGGATTACTTTGGTACCTCCCTGCTAAACTTATAGCAAGGCACACATCAGGTCTGGTACACAGCATTGCATACATGATAGAGCCTATGGCTGAAGCATAGGGAACATCTTTCATCTTCTCTCTATCTTCTGCAGTGGTCGGGCATTGAGTCTTACTCAATCTCACACCTTGTAGTACAGGCAAGAACCCTTTCTTTGCTTGATCCATTTTGAACTTCTTCAAAACTTTGTCAAGGTATGTGCTTTGTGAAAGTCCAATTAAGCGTCTTGATCTATCTCTATAGATCTTAATGCCTAATATATATGCAGCTTCACCGAGGTCTTTCATTGAAAAACTCTTATTCAAGTATCCCTTTATGCTATCCAGAAATTCTATATCATTTCCAATCAGCAATATGTCATCCACATATAATATCAGAAATGCTACTGAGCTCCCACTCACTTTCTTGTAAATACAGGCTTCTCCAAAAGTCTGTATAAAACCAAATGCTTTGATCACACTATCAAAGCGTTTATTCCAACTCCGAGAGGCTTGCACCAGTCCATAAATGGATCGCTGGAGCTTGCACACTTTGTTAGCTCCCTTTGGATCGACAAAACCTTCCGGTTGCATCATATACAACTCTTCTTCCAGAAATCCATTCAGGAATGCAGTTTTGACATCCATTTGCCAAATTTCATAATCATAAAATGCGGCAATTGCTAACATGATTCGGACAGACTTAAGCATCGCTACGGGTGAGAAGGTCTCATCGTAGTCAATCCCTTGAACTTGTCGAAAACATTTCGCAACAAGTCGAGCTTTATAGACAGTAACATTACCATCAGCGTCAGTCTTCTTCTTGAAGATCCATTTATTTTCAATGGCTTGCCGACCATCGGGCAAGTCAACCAAAGTCCATACTTTGTTCTCATACATGGATCCCATCTCGGATTTCATGGCCTCAAGCCATTTTGCGGAATCTGGGCTCACCATCGCTTCTTCATAGTTCGTAGGTTCGTCATGGTCTAGTAACATAACCTCCAGAACAGGATTACCGTACCACTCTGGTGCGGATCTTGATCTGGTTGACCTACGAGGTTCAGTAATAACTTGATCTGAAGTTTCATGATCATTATCATTAACTTCCCCACTAATTGGTGTAGGTGTCGCAGAAACTGGTTTCTGTGATGATCTACTTTCCAATAAGGGAGCAGGTACAGTTACCTCATCAAGTTCTACTTTCCTCCCACTCACTTCTTTCGAGAGAAACTCCTTCTCTAGAAAGGATCCATTCTTAGCAACGAATGTCTTGCCTTCGGATCTGTGATAGAAGGTGTACCCAACAGTCTCCTTTGGGTATCCTATGAAGACACATTTCTCCGATTTAGGTTCGAGCTTATCAGGTTGAAGTTTCTTCACATAAGCATCGCAACCCCAAACTTTAAGATACGACAACTTTGGTTTCTTGCCAAACCATAGTTCATAAGGTGTCGTTTCAACGGATTTCGATGGTGCCCTATTTAGAGTGAATGCAGCCGTCTCTAAAGCATAACCCCAAAACGATAGCGGTAAATCAGTAAGAGACATCATAGATCGCACCATATCTAGTAAAGTACGATTACGACGTTCGGACACACCATTACGCTGTGGTGTTCCGGGTGGCGTGAGTTGCGAAACTATTCCGCATTGTTTCAAATGTAGACCAAACTCGTAACTCAAATATTCTCCTCCACGATCAGATCGTAGAAATTTTATTTTCTTGTTACGATGATTTTCAACTTCACTCTGAAATTCTTTGAACTTTTCAAATGTTTCAGACTTATGTTTCATTAAGTAGATATACCCATATCTGCTCAAATCATCTGTGAAGGTGAGAAAATAACGATATCCGCCACGAGCCTCAATATTCATCGGACCACATACATCTGTATGTATGATTTCCAATAAATCTGTTGCTCTCTCCATAGTTCCGGAGAACGGTGTTTTAGTCATCTTGCCCATGAGGCACGGTTCGCAAGTACCAAGTGATTCATAATCAAGTGATTCCAAAAGTCCATCAGTATGGAGTTTCTTCATGCGCTTTACACCGATATGACCTAAACGGCAGTGCCACAAATAAGTTGCACTGTCATTATCAACTCTGCATCTTTTGGCTTCGACATTATGAATATGTGTGTCACTACTATCGAGATTCATTAAAAATAGACCACTCTTCAAGGGTGCATGACCATAAAAGATATTATTCATATAAATAGAACAACCATTATTCTCTGATTTAAATGAATAACCGTCTCGCATCAAACAAGATCCAGATATAATGTTCATGCTCAACGCTGGCACCAAATAACAATTATTTAGGTCTAAAACTAATCCCGAAGGTAGATGTAGAGGTAGCGTGCCGACCGCGATCACATCGACTTTGGAACCATTTCCCACGCGCATCGTCACCTCGTCCTTAGCCAATCTTCGCTTAATCCGTAGCCCCTGTTTCGAGTTGCAAATATTAGCAACAGAACCAGTATCAAATACCCAGGTGCTACTGCGAGCATTAGTAAGGTACACATCAATAACATGTATATCACATATACCTTTGTTAACCTTGCCATCCTTCTTATCCGCCAAATACTTGGGGCAGTTCCGCTTCCAGTGACCAGTCTGCTTGCAGTAGAAGCACTCAGTTTCAGGCTTAGGTCCAGACTTGGGTTTCTTCTCCTGAACAGCAACTTGCTTGCTGTTCTTCTTGAAGTTCCCCTTCTTCTTCCCTTTGCCCTTTTTCTTGAAACTAGTGGTCTTACTGACCATCAACACTTGATGCTCCTTTTTGATTTCTACCTCCGCTGCCTTTAGCATTGCGAAGAGCTCGGGAATTGTCTTATTCATCCCTTGCATGTTATAGTTCATCACGAAGCTCTTGTAGCTTGGTGGCAGTGATTGAAGAATTCTGTCAATGACGCTATCATCCGGAAGATTAACTCCCAGTTGAATCAAGTGATTATTATACCCAGACATTTTGAGTATATGCTCACTGACAGAACTATTCTCTTCCATCTTGCAGCTGTAGAACTTATTGGAGACTTCATATCTCTCAATCCGGGCATTTGCTTGAAATATTAACTTCAACTCCTGGAACATCTCATATGCTCCATGACGTTCAAAACGTCGTTGAAGACCCGGTTCTAAGCCGTAAAGCATGGCACACTGAACTATCGAGTAGTCATCAGCTTTGCTCTGCCAGACGTTCATAACTTCTGGTGTTGCTCTTGCAGGAGGCCTGGCACCTAGCGGTGCTTCCAGGACGTAATTCTTCTGTGCAGCAATGAGGATAATCCTCAAGTTACGGACCCAGTCCGTGTAATTGCTACCATCATCTTTCAACTTTGCTTTCTCAAGGAACGCATTAAAATTCAACGGAACAACAGCACGGGCCATTTATCTACAATTAACATAGACAAGCAAGATACTATCAGGTACTAAGTTCATGATAAATTCAAGTTCAATTAATCATATTACTTAAGAACTCCCACTTAGATAGACATCCCTCTAATCATCTAAGTGATTACGTGATCCAAATCAACTAAACCATGTCCGATCATCACGTGAGATGGAGTAGTTTCAATGGTGAACATCACTATGTTGATCATATCTACTATATGATTCACGCTCGACCTTTCGGTCTCCGTGTTCCGAGGCCATATCTGCATATGCTAGGCTCGTCAAGTTTAACCTGAGTATTCCGCGTGTGCAACTGTTTTGCACCCGTTGTATTTGAACGTAGAGCCTATCACACCCGATCATCACGTGGTGTCTCAGCACGAAGAACTTTCGCAACGGTGCATACTCAGGGAGAACACTTTTATCTTGAAATTTTAGTGAGAGATCATCTTATAATGCTACCGTCAATCAAAGCAAGATAAGATGCATAAAAGATTAACATCACATGCAATCAATATAAGTGATATGATATGGCCATCATCATCTTGTGCTTGTGATCTCCATCTCCGAAGCACCGTCATGATCACCATCGTCACCGGCGCGACACCTTGATCTCCATCGTAGTATCGTTGTCGTCTCGCCAACTTATTGCTTTTACGACTATCGCTACCGCTTAGTGATAAAGTAAAACAATTACATGGCGATTGCATTGCATACAATAAAGCGACAACCATATGGCTCCTGCCAGTTGCCGATAACTCGGTTACAAAACATGATCATCTCATACAATAAAATATAGCATCATGTCTTGACCATATCACATCACAACATGCCCTGCAAAAACAAGTTAGACGTCCTCTACTTTGTTGTTGCAAGTTTTACGTGGCTGCTACGGGCTTAGCAAGAACCGTTCTTACCTACGCATCAAAACCACAACGATAGTTTGTCAAGTTGGTGCTGTTTTAACCTTCGCAAGGACCGGGCGTAGCCACACTCGGTTCAACTAAAGTGAGAGAGACAGACACCCGCCAGTCACCTTTAAGCAACGAGTGCTCGCAACGGTGAAACCAGTCTCGCGTAAGCGTACGCGTAATGTCGGTCCGGGCCGCTTCATCTCACAATACCGCTGAACCAAAGTATGACATGCTGGTAAGCAGTATGACTTATATCGCCCACAACTCACTTGTGTTCTACTCGTGCATAGCATCAACGCATAAAACCAGGCTCGGATGCCACTGTTGGGGAACGTAGTAATTTCAAAAAATTTCCTACGCACACGCAAGATCATGGTGATGCATAGCAACGAGAGGGGAGAGTGTTGTCCACGTACCCTCGTAGACCGATAGCGGAAGCGTTAACACAACGCGGTTGATGTAGTCGTACGTCTTCACGATCCGACCGATCAAGTACCGAACGCACGGCACCTCCGAGTTCAGCACACGTTCAGCTCGATGACGTCCCTCGAACTCCGATCCAGCCGAGTGTTGAGGGAGAGTTTCGTCAGCACGACGGCGTGGTGACGATGATGATGTTCTACGGACGCAGGGCTTCGCCTAAGCTCCGCAACGATATTATCGAGGTGTAATATGGTGTAGGGGGGCACCGCACACGGCTAAAATATCGTATATCAATTGTGTGTCTAGAGGTGCCCCCTGCCCCCGTATATAAAGGTGCAAGGGGGAGGCCGCCGGCCTAGGAGGTGTGGCGTGCCAGGAGGAGTCCTACTCCTACCGGGAGTAGGACTCCCCCCCTTTCCATGTTGGACTAGGAGTGGAAGGTGGAGGAGGTGGAGGGGAGGAAGGAAGGGGGGGCGCCGCCCCCCTCTCCTTGTCCTATTCGGACTGGGGGGGAAGGGGAGCGCGGCCCTGCCCTAGCCTCCTCTCCTCTCTTCCACCTAGGCCCACTAAGGCCCATTAGGTTACCGGGGGGTTCCGGTAACCTCCCGGTACTCCGGAAAAATCCCGATTTCACCCGGAACACTTCCGATGTCCAAACATAGGCTTCCAATATATCAATCTTTACGTCTCGACCATTTCGAGACTCCTTGTCATGTCCGTGATCACATCCGAGACTCCGAACAACCTTCGGTACATCAAAACATATACACTCATAATATAACTGTCATCGTAACTTTAAGCGTGCGGACCCTACGGGTTCGAGAACTATGTAGACATGACCGAGACACCTCTCCGGTCAATAACCAATAGCGGAACCTGGATGCTCATATTGGTTCCCACATATTCTACGAAGATCTTTATCGGTCAGACCGCATAACAACATACGTTGTTCCCTTTGTCATCGGTATGTTACTTGCCCGAGATTCGATCGTTGGTATCTCGATACCTAGTTCAATCTCGTTACCGGCAAGTCTCTTTACTCGTTCCGTAATACATCATCCCGCAACTAACTCATTAGTTACAATGCTTGCAAGGCTTATAGTGATGTGCATTACCGAGTGGGCCCAGAGATACCTCTTCGACAATCGGAGTGACAAATCCTAATCTCGAAATACGCCAACCCAACAAGTACCTTTGGAGACACCTGTAGAGCACCTTTATAATCACCCAGTTACGTTGTGACGTTTGGTAGCACACAAAGTGTTCCTCCGGTAAACGGGAGTTGCATAATCTCATAGTCATAGGAACATGTATAATTCATGAAGAAAGCAATAGCAACATACTAAACGATCGAGTGCTAAGCTAACGGAATGGGTCTAGTCAATCACGTCATTCTCCTAATGAGGTGATCCCGTTAATCAAATGACAACTCATGTCTATGGCTAGGAAACATAACCATCTTTGATTAACGAGCTAGTCAAGTAGAGGCATACTAGTGACACTCTGTTTGTCTATGTATTCACACATGTATTATGTTTCCGGTTAATACAATTCTAGCATGAATAATAAACATTTATCATGATATAAGGAAATAAATAATACTTTATTATTGCCTCTAGGGAATATTTCCTTCAGGGGGTAGGCGCGCCCCTACCTCGTGCCCTCCTGGTTGCTTTCTTTACGTAGGGTCCAAGTCCTCTGGATCACGTTCGTTCCAAAAATCACGTTCCCGAAGGTTTCATTCCGTTTGGACTCCGTTTGATATTCTTTTCTGCGAAACTCTGAAATAGGCAAAAAAAACCAGCAATTTGGGCTGGGCCTCCGGTTAATAGGTTAGTCCCAAAAATAATATAAAAGTGTATAATAAAGCCCTTAAACATCCAAAACAGAATATAATATAGCATGGAACAATAAAAAATTATAGATACGTTGGAGACGTATCAAGCATCCCCAAGCTTAATTCCTGCTCGTGCTCGAGTAGGTAAATGATAAAACAGAATTTTTGATGTGGAATGCTACTTAGCATAATTTCAATGTAATTCTTCTTATTGTGGCACGAATGTTCAGATTTGATATGATTCAAGATAAAAGTTTGATGTTGACATAAAAACAATAATACTTCAAGCATGCTAACCAAGCAATTATGTCTTATCAAAATAACATAGCCAAAGCAAGTTATCCCTACAAAACCATATAGTCTAGCTATGCTCCATCTTCCCCACACAAAATATTCATATCATGTACAACCCGGTTTTAGCCAAGCAATTGGTTCATACTTTTTAACGCGCTTCAGCCTTTTCAAGTTTTACGCAATACATGGGCGCAAGCCATGGATATAGCACTATGGTGGAATAAGGTATAATGATAGGGTTTATGTGGGAAGACAAAAAAGGAGAAAGTCTCACATCAACGAGGCTAATCAACGGGCTATGGAGATGCCCATCAATTGATGTCAATGCAAGGAGTAGGGATTGCCATGCAACGGATGCACTTAGAGCTATAAGTGTATGAAAGCTCAAACAAAAGAAACTAAGTGGGTGTGCATCCAACTTGCTTGCTCATGAAGACCTCGGGCATTTGAGGAAGCCCATCATTGGAATATACAAGCCAAGTTCTATAATGAAATTTCCCACTAGTATATGAAAGTGACAAAATGCGAGACTCTCTATCATGAAGATCACGGTGCTACTTTGAAGCACAAGTGTGGTAAAAGGATAGTAACATTGTCCCTTCTCTCTTTTTATCTCATTTTTTTGTTTGGGCCTTTTCTCTTTTTTATGGCCTCTTTATTTTTTTATTTATTTAGTCCGGAGTCTCATCCCGACTTGTGGGGGAATCATAGTCTCCATCATCCTTTCCTCACTTGGGACAATGCTCTAAAAATGATGATCATCACACTTTTATTTATTTACAACTCATGAATTACAACTCAATACTTGGAACAAAATATGACTCTATGTGGATGCCTCCGGCGGAGTATCGGGATATGCAATGAATCAAGAGCGACATGTATGAAAGAATTATGAACGGTGGCTTTGCCACAAATACAATGTCAACTACATGATCATGCAAAGCAATATGACAGTGATGGAGCGTGTCATGATAAACGAAACGGTGGAAAGTTGCATGGCAATATATCTCGGAATGGCTATGGAAGCCATAATAGGTAGGTATGGTGGCTGTTTTGAGGAAGATATAAGGAGGTTTATGTGTGATAGAGCGTATCATATCACGGGGTTTGGATGCACCGGCGAAGTTTGCACCAACTCTCAAGGTTAGAAAGGGCAATGCACGGTACCGAAGAGGCTAGAAAATTGCAGAAAGGTAGGTGTGCGTATAATCCATGGATTCACATTAGTCATAAAGAACTCATATACTTATTGCAAAAATTTATTAGCCCTCGAAGCAAAGTACTACTACGCATGCTCCTAGGGGAAGGGTTGGTAGGAGTTAACCATCGCGCGATCCCGACCGCCACACAAAGGATGACAATCAACAAATACCTCATGCTCCAACTTCGTTACATAACGGTTCACCATACGTGCATGCTACGGGAATCACAAACTCCAACACAAGTATTTTTCAATTCCATAATTACTCAACTAGCACAACCATGATATTACCACTTTTATATCTCTAAACAATTATCAAGCATCAAATTTCTCATGATATTATAATTAAAGCAAATTTCCATGCTGTTTTAAGACTCTCAAAATAATATAGGTGAAGCATGAGAGAACAATAGTTTCTATAAAACAAATCCACCACCGTGCTCTAAAAGATATAAGTGAAGCACTAGAGCGAAACTATATGGCTCAAAAAATATAAGTGAAGCACATAGATTATTCTAATAAATTCCAATTTATGTGTGTCTCTCTCAAAAGGTGTGTACAGCAAGGATGATTGTGGTAAACAAAAAAAATAAAGACTCAAATCATACAAGACGCTCGAAGCAAAACACTATCATGTGGTGAATAAAAATATAGCTCTAAGTAAAGTTACCGATGAAGTAGACGAAAGATGGGATGCCTTCTGGGGCATCCCCAAGCTTTGGCTTTTAGGTGTCCTTAGATTATCTTGGGGTGCCATGGGCATCCCCAAGCTTAGGCTCTTGCCACTCCTTGTTCCATAATCCATCAAATCTTTTACCCAAAACTTGAAAACTTCACAACACAAAACTTAGCAGAAAATCTCGTGAGCTCCGTTAGTGAAAGAAAACAAAACACCACTTCAAGTTACTGTAATGAACTCATTCTTTATTTATATTGGTGTTAAACCTACTATACTCCAACTTCTCTGTGGTTTATAAACTATTTTACTAGCCATAGATTCATCAAAATAAGCAAACAACACACGAAAAACAGAATCTGTCAAAAACAGAACAGTCTATTGTAATCCGTAACTAACGCAAACTTCTGGAACTCCAAAAAATCTACCAAAATAGGAAGACCTAGACAATTTGTTTATTGATCTTCTGCAATTGGAATCAATATTTTATCACGTTCTGGTGGTTTTTAACAATTGTTTTCGTGAACAGAAAGTTTCTGGAATTTTCAGCAAGATCAAATAACTAACATCCAAGAAGTTCCTATAGGTTAAACTTGGCACAAACACTAACTAAAACATAAAAACAAATCTAACCAGAGGCTAGATCAAATATTAAATTCCTAAACAGAAGCAAAAAGCAAAAAAACTAAAATAAAATTGGGTTGCCTCCCAACAAGCGCTATCGTTTAACGCCCCATAGCTAGGCATAAAAGCAAGGATAGATCTAGGTATTGCCATCTTTGGTAGGCAATCCATAAGTGGCTATCATAATAGATTCGTATGGTAGTTTAATTTTCTTTCTAGGAAAGTGTTTCATGCCTTTCTTTAAGGGAAATTGGAATCTAATATTCCCTTCCTTCATATCAATAATTGCACCAATCGTCCTAAGGAAAGGTCTACCAAGAATAATAGGACATGAAGGATTGCAATCTATGTCGAGAACGATAAAATCTACGGGCACACAGTTCCTATTTGCAACAATAAGAACATCATTAATTCTTCCCATAGGTTTCTTAATGGTGGATCCGCAAGGTGCAAGGTTAAAGAGCAATCATCAAATTTGCGGAAACCTAACAAATCACACAAAGTTTTTGGAATCGTGGAAACACTGGCACCCAAATCACACAAAGCATAGCATTCATGATCTATAATTTTAATTTTAATAGTAGGTTCCCACTCATCATAAAGTTTCCTAGGGATAGAAACGTCCAACTCAAGTTTTTCTTCATAAGATTGCATCAAAGCATCAACGATATGTTTGGTAAAAGCTTTATTTTGGCGATAAGCATGAGGATAATTTAGTACGGATTGCAACAAGGAAATATAATCTATCAAAGATCAATTATCATAATTAAATTCCTTGAAATCCAAAATAGTGGGTTCATTGATATCTAAAGTTTTAACTTCTTCAATCTTACTTTTATCAATTTTAGCATCAAGATCTAAAAACTCCGAATTTTTGGAACGCCTTCTAGGTAAAGGTGGGTCATATTCAGTCCCATCATTATCAAGATTCATATTGCAAAACAAAGATTTAAAAGGGGACACATCAATAACTTTTAGATCTTCATCTTTATTTTCATAGAAACTAGAAGAACATGCCTTCACAAAGCAATCTTTCTTAGCACACATCCTAGCGGTTCTTTCTTTGCACTCATAAATGGATATTCTCATGGCTTTGAGAGACTCATTGATATCATGCTTAGGTGGAATAGATCTAAGTTTTCAAAGAATCAACATCAAGAGAAATTCTATCAACGTTCCTAGCCAATTCATCAACTTTAAGCAGCTTTTCTTCAAGCAAAGCATTGAAATTCTTTTGTGAATTCATAAATTCTTTAACACTAGTCTCAAATTCAGAGGGCATCTTATTAAAATTTCCATAAGAGTTATTGTAGGAATTACCATAATTATTAGAGGAATTACTAGGATATGGCCTAGGATTAAAGTTTCCTCTATATGCGTTGTTACCAAAATTATTCCTACCAACAAAATTCACATCCATAGATTCATTATTATTCTCAATCAAAGTAGACAAAGGCATATCATTAGGATCAGAAGAAACACTCTTAGTAGCAAATAATTTCATAAGTTCATCCATCTTTCCACTCAAAACATTAATTTCTTTTATCGCATGCACTTTTTAGTAGATCTTTCAGTGTGCCATTGAGAATAATTAACCATAATATTATCTAGGAGTTTAGTAGCTTCTCCTAAAGTGATTTCCATAAAAGTGCCTCCCGCGGCCGAATCTAAAAGATTTCTAGAAGCAAAATTCAATCCGGCATAAAATTTTTGTATAATCATCCACAAATTCAAACCATGTGTAGGGCAATTACGTATCATTAATTCATCCTCTCCCAAGCTTGTGCAACATGTTCATGATCAAGTTGCTTAAAATTCATAATATCGTTTCTAAGAGAGATGATCTTAGCGGGAGGAAAATACTTAGAGATAAAAGCATCTTTGCACTTATTCCAAGAATCAATACTATTTTTAGGCAAAGATGAAAACCAAGCCTTAGCACGATCTCTAAGCGAAAAAGGAAATAGCTTCAATTAAAAATATCATTGTCCACATCTTTCTTCTTTTGCATATCACACAAATCGACGAAGCTATTTAGGTGGGTAGCGGCATCTTCACTAGGAAGGCCAGCGAATTGATCTTTCATGACAAGATTCAATAAAACAGTATAAATTTCACAAGATTCAGTATTGGCAAGAGGAGCAATCGGAGTGCTAAGAAAATCATTGTTGTTGGTATTGGTAAAATCACACAATTTAGTATTATCTTAAGCCATCGTGACAAACAAGCAATCCAACACATAGACAAACAAGAAGCAAGCGAAAAAGAGGCGAACGGAAAAGAGAGGGCGAATAAAACGGCAAGGGTGAAGTGGGGGAGAGAAAAACGAGAGGCAAATGGCAAATAATGTAATGCGGGAGATAAGAGTTTGTGATGGGTACTTGGTATGTTGACTTTTGCGTAGACTCCCCGGCAACGGTGCCAGAAATCCTTCTTGCTACCTCTTGAGCACCGCGTTGGTTTTCCCTTGAAGAGGAAAGGGTGATGCAGCAAAGTAGCGTAAGTATTTCCCTCAGTTTTTGAGAACCAAGATATCAATCCAGTAGGAGGCCACGCCCAAGTCCCTCGTACCTACACAAACAAATAAAACCTCGCAACCAACGCAATAAAGGGGTTGTCAATCCCTTCACGGTCACTTACGAAAGTGAGATCTGATAGATATGATAAGATAATATTTTTGGTATTTTATAATAAAGATGCAAAGTAAAATAAAAGGCGATAAAAATAGCTAAGTGTTGAAGATTAATATGATGGAAAATAGACCCGGGGGCCATAGGTTTCACTAGTGGCTTCTCTCAAGAGCATAAGTATTACAGTGGGTGAACAAATTACTGTTGAGCAATTGATAGAATTGAGCATAGTTATGAGAATATCTAGGTATGATCATGTATATAGGCATCACGTCCGTGACAAGTAGACCGACTCCTGCCTGCATCTACTACTATTACTCCACACATCGACCGCTATCCAGCATGCATCTAGAGTATTAAGTTCATAAGAACAGAGTAACGCTTTAAGTAAGATGACATGATGTAGAGGGATAAACTCATGCAATATGATATAAACCCCATCTTGTTATCCTCGATGGCAACAATACAATACGTGCCTTGCTGCGCCTGCTGTCACTGGGAAAGGACATCGCAAGATTGAACCCAAAGCTAAGCACTTCTCCCATTGCAAGAAAGATCAATCTAGTAGGCCAAACCAAACTGATAATTCGAAGAGACTTGCAAAGATAACCAATCATACATAAAAGAATTCAAAGAAGATTCAAATATTGTTTATAGATAAACTTGATCATAAACCGACAATTCATCGGTCTTAACAAACACACCGCAAAAGAAGATTACATCGAATAGATCTCCACGAGAATTGTGGAGAACTTTGTATTGAGATCCAAAGAGAGAGAAGAAGCC
This sequence comes from Triticum aestivum, assembly GCF_018294505.1. Lineage (NCBI taxonomy): Eukaryota > Viridiplantae > Streptophyta > Magnoliopsida > Poales > Poaceae > Triticum > Triticum aestivum. The sequence continues at coordinate 589,909,920 of NC_057814.1, read as the reverse complement.
ATCTAGCTAATAACTATGGACCCGAAGGTCTGAGGTAAACTACTCACACATCATCGGAGGGGCTATGGTGTTGATGTAGCAGCCCTCCGTGATCAATGCCCCCTCCGGCAGGAGACCGTAAAAGGCCCCAAGATGGGATCTCACGGGTACAGAAGGTTGCGGCGGTGGAATTAGGTTTTTGTGGATGCCTCTATTGGTTTGGGGGTACGTAGGTATATATAGGAGGAAGAAGTACGTTGGTGGAGCAAAGTAGGCCCCACAAGGGTGGAGGGCGCGCCTGGGGGGGGGGGGTAGGCGCGCCCCCTACCTCGTGCCCTCCTGGTTGTTTTCTTGACGTAGGGTACAAGTCCTGTGGATCACATTCGTTCCAAAAATCACGTTCCCGAAGGTTTCATTCCGTTTGGACTCCGTTTGATATTCTTTTTCTGCGAAACTCTGAAATAGGCAGAAAAACAGCAATTTGGGCTGGGCCTCCGGTTAATAGGTTAGTCCCAAAAATAATATAAAAGTGTATAATAAAGCCCTTAAACATCCAAAACAGAATATAATATAGCATGGAACAATAAAAAATTATAGATACGTTGGAGGCGTATCACAAGACACATCAAAGTTACGTATTTATTAGTACTCTATTGAAAAAGGGCCGACCATGTCCATGGCTACCATCCCGTGCTCTGTCATTGAGTACGTGCACTATTCACGTGCCATCGAGGAGAAAAAATATTGCGTAGTACTAGGTGCCATCGAAGTGCACGACTCACTTATGCACTGCATATCTCAATTTTCTTGCATGACACGCCACCTTGATGCTAGATGTCCCGCGTGTCATGGAGGCATATAGTATGATTTTTAAAATGGAGGCATATAGATGTCCCGCGTGTCGGCAAAAGGATGACCAAAGCTCATGTCTTAAAGGAAAGAGTGGAAGAACATAGATTCCCGACGACCGAGAAGGAGCAACAAAATATTTTATATTATTCAGCAATATAAAATCAACCAAATCTCTCCACGTTCCTATACCATTCTATAGTATGAGAATAACTTTGAATGTAGGCCATTGATTCACTCTATCCAATGGTCATAGTTGGAAAATCCAAAAAAAACCAAGCATTGGATCAATTCTTTTTTCGAGATCAACTCTTTTATCACTTAGATTGTTGCCACCTGCCCACCTAGCCCACCTATATATCCGCTCACGTGTGATGACCACAGGAGCTATCCACTCAGATTGTATGTTAAAAAATAAAGGTCGATAACTAATGCGGCACCTCGGGCCAACGCGGCCAGATCGCATTTTGCACGAGAAATTGCACACCATGTTTCGTTGACATGTGGTCCCATTCCAACATGTCAGTGAGACAACGGTGAGTCCTTTTGTACAATTTCTGAAAGGACGTGTAGGCCGAGGCGCCTCTTCGTGTACCGTGGCAAACTGGCAACCGTCCACCGACTCTTCGCCTTTCCCTCTTGATTTGGAACTGCTGTCGCACGCTCTTCCTCCCTCCTCCATTTGCCTTCACCCTTCCTTTTGCCATTGTTCGATCGTATTCTCCATGGAGGGAACAAGCCGGAAACGACCCCGTTATTCTTGTCCCGATCTGAAAGATGACATGGTGGGGGAACTCATTGATCGGTGCGACGTCATCACCTCGGCTAGCATGGCCGGTTTGTTCAAGACCATTCTCGACTCAACTAATAACATCATTACAAGGAACCCAAGGGTCCAGGAGCGGTTTGATCTCCCCTATCTTCTTCGCCGTGACCCTGCTGACTGGCGCGGGGACTACGGAAGCCTTGCCTTGTGCAAGTTGATGCCGCTTGATAATGATACGTATGATGTTAAGATGCCATCACTTGAGGACAAGGCTTGGGCAGGCGCAAATGGAGATTGGGTTGTTTATATTGGGTACAACTGCGAGTGGGAACTTGTGAATGTGTACACTCATCACCGGGTTCCACTTCCAAAAATCTCAGACTGCCCAGAGGATGAGCACACCGGTATTCTACGCATGTTCAAATACAATCATGGTGACTGTCTTCTACGGAAGATAGCAATTTGTCGAGTTCCCAACCGCTCTTTGCATTACAGGAACTATTGAGTTGTTGCTATCTTCGACAAGCTTTTTGCTGTCCTTCGTGGTCCGACTGGATGGATATTGCTCAAAAATCAGTTTCTATACACGGATGTGTACTGTGATGCAATTCAATACGAGGGTCTTGTGTTTGCTGCCACCACTCGTGGCACTGTTTTTGCATGGGATCCTCGTAGTTTCGGTACGTTTGTCTTCCATCTTAATTATAATTGTTTCATCCACATGCATGCAAGTTAGCAAGTTTCCCTTCTCTACTAATTAACCTTCTTCTTGTGTTTCCAAGGTCCTGTGAACATTCCACCACCTATACTTGAAAATTTTTATAACCAAGGGGGAGATGACGATGGTGATGATGACGAGCATGAGGACGAGTAGGACTTATATACTCAGTGGCGGCTGGCAACTAATTCCGATGGATCACCCCTTCTTGTCTGTATACAGCCCACTGCTGATGTTACTACTAAGGAATCAGGTGTTGTCTCCCATGGTCGCACTCTCCGGACCTATTACAACACCCATTGCATGGTATTCAGGATGGATACTACTGTGCTAGCGCCAACACCTTCTCCCTGGTACAGTATTGATAGCCTTGGAGAAAAGTCGCTCTTCCTTGGACAAAACTATCCAATGATAAAGGCGATCCAACTGCTGTTGACACAACGTTACTACCATTTATGAGAAGCAACTGTATCTATACGTCGGACATTGCGATGGTTCCCTACCCTGGTTGTGATATAGTAGGCCGTTTTAGCCTGGATGACCAGTCCTGCGTTGGTCTCGAGATTGACAGTAGCTGGCCCTTCCCAGAGAATCACTTGTGGTTCAAAGCAAGCATTTCCAACGCCGAGGATTGGTTGAGTTGAAGTTCATTTCATTGCTTGTTATTTGTTGTGTGATGAAAACTTTAGTATTTGTAATGTATCCTCGTTGTCGTTGTGGGTTGATGACCTGTTGTATGTAATAAAATGATATGCCTGTGATAAACTTACTAAATTTATGAATGACTTTCGAGTCGCTTCTCTGAGTGGGTGCTGCGACGAGGCAAAAAAATATTTTCCGAATACATAATTGTACGTGCGTTGCAACAGGTTATCGGATGAGGCCAATCAACAATAGTACACTATTTGTACTAGCTTCACATGCTGCACTATCTCTACGTCTACGTACGTAATACAACAAGTTTTAAACTTGAGACCAGCCACCCATCCTCACAAAGAACACTTTTTAACCTAGCACAGACTCCAGGAAATTTGGCCACAGTGTGAGGTGGGCCATATGTTAATGTGTTCGCTGTACGTAACCAGCACCTTGAATCCTCGATACTACTACTATAAGTAGTAGGAGTAGTAGGGCGGCATGGGCCAGAATAAGCATTCACGCCCAGGAGTACGGCACACGCCACCAGCACGACTTACATCTGACACCATATTTCTTGGAGTCCGTTCTACAGCAATCTCTTCAACCTCGTCATTTCTCTAACTCAGCCATTGCGCGGCAGGCGAGGTGGGGGTTTACCGATAGTCGGTTTCCTCAACTGCGGTCCCACTTGTAAGGCCAACTCCAACGCACGACCCCAAACGAACCTCCGTTTTGCTCGGATTCTGTCTGTTTGGGTAGGGCAATGGGGTCGTGTCCAAGCCATTTTGTCAGATGCGGTGGCCATGCGCTGAACGCGCGGACGCATCCCGGCCGCGTACATATTTCTTTGCAAACACATATCTTTTTTTCATCATTGATTTTTTGGTACATGGAAATACATCACCAAAATTTTGACTAGAAAAGCAAGGCCAGAGAAAACAAGAACCACAAGAATACATTTTAGAAGATATCCAACTTCCATAACTGCTCCTGTAAGGTGGATTAGTTCCTTCTCGATGCATTCATTGTTGATCTGCGGAGGCTCGATCTTGCATGCTTCTTTCTTTTCGAGTGTAAAGAAGTAGACGTGTCTAGCCTCTATTCTATCAACAAGGGCACTAGTCTCATTTCTAGCCTCTATGCTAGCTAAAAGTGCTAGAACATCTACTAAATTGCGCTCTATCAATATATCGTTGTACTCTTCTTCCCAATACCAAAACTTGCATCCATTCTACACAATAAAATTTTAAGTTAGCACAACTAGTCTAATCCGAGAGCACAACCGAAGATTTGGTCGAGTTCTTCCTCCTTTTGCCGACACGTGGGACATCCAGCATCCAGGTCGTGTCATGCAAGAAAATAGAGTGGTAGTTGAAGCCACGTGATGTTCATCTTGGGTTAAACTATAAATAGAATCTTACTACTCTTGAGTAACTCCAAAAGCGGCCACCGAAGACCTTTATTGGATTTGTTTTTCATCACCAGCACGTCGAGGTGAAAGATGTGCAGGTTCAGTGGGTCCTCTTGCGTTTTCACTGACATGTGGGACCGTATATGAGCAAACAGACGATGGGCTCCGCGCGTTTGCTAGCTGGCTAAGAAGAAAGATAGAGGAGGGCTGAGCACGGACTCCAGGAAATTTGTTCTACGTAACCAGCACCTCGATATAGTGGGGTGGCATGGGCCATAACTAGCATTCATGTCTAGCAGTACAGCACACGCCACCCACACGAGTCCCATCCGACACCAATTTTCTTGGAGTCCGTGCTACAACCATCTCTTCTCCCTTCTGTTTTCTCAGCCATCGCGCGGTGGGCGGGGTTGGGGTTTGCCGATAGTCAGTTTGCTCAACTGCGGTCCCACTTGTAAGTGAAAATGCAACACAACACACATTCCCCCTTGAGCGGCGTGCGGGACCAACTTTGTGGGGGTGCGACGCGAACACGGCAGGCTTTTCCTTTTGAACTTGTAACTTGTAAAATTTGGTTCTGCTCCATGGCGCGACAGATAGATAGAAATATCGATTTTCCCTAGAGTAATGAGAAGTTCGGTTCTAGCACGGTTCATGCATGGAGTACGTACGAAAATTATGAAGTTGATGCGAAAGGTAAGATAATTACTAGTAGTACCATATACTACTACATGGATTTGACGGTCCTCACGCCCTAGTACACCGGGTCACCAACCGACGTGTGAGGAGCAGCAGCGTTGGCGGCAAGCTCAACGTTCTTCTGAACAATGCCGTCCAAGGTTGTCATGCGGTCCAACAAGGCCAGCGTCCTATCGTCCTCCTCTTGCATGTAGTAGTCCTTGTGGACGATTTGCGCATAGACATGGGTGATTATGTCGATGGTGTCTTGCTGCGCGGCGAGCGCGACCTCGAGGTGGACATTCTTCGGCGCAACGGCGGGCAGTCGCAGGGCCACCAGTGCGTCGAAGAGGTTGTCACCATAGAGGCCGTTGAGGGTGGCAGGCATCACAGAGCCTGGGCGCGTGGGCTGGAGGCGTACGTCAAGGTCGCCAGCGAGCTTCTTGACGACGGTGAACTTGTCGAGGAAGCCGACGAGGACCTCGTCGAACAAGGAGACGAAGCTATCGTCCAAGCGCCCCCTCGACCTAGCGGCCTCAAGCACTACCTGGAGACGTTCCTCGATGCCGGGCCACAGGCCGGCGTCGTGGACCATCTGGCACAGCCGGCTGATGCTCGCGATCATCGCCTCCATGGGTCTAGCTTCTAGTCAACTGATCTTGCGATTGGAGTGATCACTCTTGCCCTTGGGTGCGTAGGTGCGTAGGATTTCGTAGATTGGACTGGTGGGAGCCTTTATATGAGAAGTGCAGACTGCGTTGAATTCACGTGCATGTTGGCCATCTACTCCTCCCCCCTCTACTACACCTGCCTTTGGCTGTATGACAGGTTGGCCATCCACCCGTTGGGCCCACGTGTCATACACCCAAAGGCAGGTGGAGTAAGTCAATGAAGCTGCGTCCCCCTCCGTGCCGGTGCAGTATAGTCATCTCACCGGACCTCTAGTTGGGGCCAAACGAGAGAACTTTGATGTTTACTGGTTTATTGGTACCCTTTGCATTTTGCGCCAACTTTTGACCTTTGATTTAACTAAAATGGTAATGCATGTAACCAAAAATGTTGTGCAAGTCACCTTACGAAAACCAAATAATCCCAAAACACTTAGGCACGTTACATTAACTCCCTCCTCGTTTCTTATTTCGTGACATATCAACCAATGAGAGATGTGGGCCGTGCATGCTTTCAATGACTTGAGACTACCAAACATCACATGCAGTGGTTAGTTCATTGCATGTAATCCTATTAAGTAGCAAAAAGACATTAAGTTATCTCGCCGATAGGAATAAAACAATACACCATGTATTTATTTACAGAGGGAGTAGTACATTTTTTGTGACATGCATTACTAGATATTGCTAGTCAAATACTAAATCCAGATGGACCTGGTAGTACTACTAAATCCAGACGGTGGTGCTAGTATTAGTAGTAGTACTACCAATGTAGTAGCACTGTACTACCCGTTGGTCAAATTATTACGTGCTGCTCCTCACAATGAAGTGATAAGACCCTACGCTGGAGATGACGCCTGATTATAGGCGCCGTGTTCGGCATACCATAGTCAGCCTCATGATGACCCACAAGTATAGGGGATCTATCGTAGTCCTTTCGATAAGTAAGAGTGTCGAACCCAACGAGGAGCAGAAGGAAATGATAAGAGGTTTTTCAGCAAGGTATTCTCTGCAAGCACTGAAATTATCGGTAACAGATAGTTTTGTGATAAGGTAATTTGTAACGGGTAACAAGTAACAAGGTAAATAAAGTGCAGCAAGATGGCCCAATCCTTTTTGTAGCAAAGGACAAGCCTGGACAAACTCTTATATAGAGAAAAGCGCTCCCGAGGACACATGGGAATTATCGTCAAGCTAGTTTTCATCACGTTCATATGATTCGCGTTCGGTACTTTGATAATTTGATATGTGGGTGGACCGGTGCTTGGGTGCTGTCCTTACTTGGACAAGCATCCCACTTATGATTAACCCCTATTGCAAGCATCCGCAACTACAAAAGAAGTATTAAGGTAAACCTAACCATAGCATGAAACATATGGATCCAAATCAGCCCCTTACGAAGCAACGCATAAACTAGGGTTTAAGCTTCTGTCACTCTAGCAACCCATCATCTACTTATTACTTCCCAATGCCTTCCTCTAGGCCCAAAAATGGTGAAGTGTCATGTAGTCGACGTTCACATAACACCACTAGAGGAGAGACAACATACATCTCATCAAAATATCGAACGAATACCAAATTCACATGACTACTAATAGCAAGACTTCTCCCATGTCCTCAGGAACAAACGTAACTACTCACAAAGCATATTCATGTTCATAATTAGAGGGGTATTAATATGCATAATGGATCTGAACATATGATCTTCCACCAAATAAACCAACTAGCATCAACTACAAGGAGTAATCAACACTACTATCAACCCACAGGTACCAATCTGAGGCTTTGGGACAAAGATTGGATATAAGAGATGAACTAGGGTTTGAGAGGAGATTGTGCTGGTGAAGATGTTGATGAAGATTGGCCCCCTCCCGATGAGAGGAGCGTTGGTGATGACAATGGCGATGATTTCCCCCTCCAGAAGGGAAGTTTCCCCGGCAGAATAGCTCTACCGGAGCCCTAGATTGGTTCCACCAAGGTTCCGCCTCATGGCGGCGGAGTTTATTCCCGAAAGCTTGCTTATGATTTTTTCTCGGACGAAAGACTTCATATAGCAGAAGATGGGCACCGAAGGGCCACCAGGGGGCCCACGAGGCAGGGCGCGTGCCCAGGGGGTAGGGCGCGCCTCCCACCCTCGTGGCCAGGGTGTGGCCCCCCTCTGGTATTTTCTTCGTCCAGTATTTTTTATTAATTCCAAAAATGACTTCCGTGAAGTTTCAGGACTTTTGGAGCTGTGCAGAATAGGTCTCTAATATTTGCTCCTTTTCCAGCCCAGAATTCCAGTTGCCGGCATTCTCCCTCCTTATGTAAACCTTGTAAAATAAGAGAGAATAGGCATAAGTATTGTGACATAACGTATAATAACAGCACACAATGCAATAAATATCAATATAAAAGCATGATGCAAAATGGACGTATCAACTCCCCCAAGCTTAGACCTCGCTTGTCCTCAAGCGGAAGCCGATAACGATAAATATGTCCACATGTTTAGAGGTAGAGGTGTCGATAAAATAAAATACGGACATGAGGGCATCACGATCATTCTTATAACAGCAACATATATGGATATTGTCATATGATTTCTTATGCTCAAGTAATAATCTATTCACAATGTCAAGTATGAATCAGAAACTTCATTGAGAACTAACAAACTATAATCTCAGTCATTGAAGGCAATTGCAATTTATCATAACATCGGAAAGAGTCAATATAAGAGCTTTTCAGCAAGTCCACATACTCAACTATCATTTAGTCTTTCACAATTGCTAACACTCACGCAATACTTGTGGTTACAGAGTTTTAATCGGACACAGAGAAAGATAGGGGCTTATAGTTTCGCCTCCCAACCTTTTACCTCAAGGGTAATGTCAACAATAATAGTTCATGCTAACTTACATCCAATTAGATATATATATCAGGATCTTTCCAACACAATGTGCTTGCCAAAGGATAAAATGTAAAAAGGAAAGGTGAAGATCACCATGACTCTTGCATAAGGGTAAGATAAAAGTAAAAGATAGGCCCTTCGCAGAGGGAAGCAGAGGTTGTCATGCGCTTTCATGGTTGGATGCACGAAATCTTAATGCAAAAGAACGTCACTTTATATTGCCACTTGTGATATGGACCTTTATTATGCAGTCCGTCGCTTTTATTTCTTCCACATCACAAGATCGTATAAAGCTTATTTTCTCCACACTAATAAATCATACATATTTAGAGAGCAATTTTTATTGCTTGCACCGATGACAACTTACTTGAAGGATCTTACTCAATCCATAGGTAGATATGGTGGACTCTCATGGCAAAACTGGGTTTAAGGGTATTTGGAAGCACAAGTAGTATCTCTACTTGGTGCAAAGAATTTGGCTAGCATGAGGGAGAAAGGCAAGCTCAACATGTTGGATGATCCATGACAATATACTTTATTTCAGATATAAGAAAACATAACCCATTACGTTGTCTTCCTTGTCCAACATCAACTCTTTAGCATGTCATATTTTAGTGAGTGCTCACAATCATAAAAGATGTCCAAGATAGTATATTTATATGTAGAACCTCTCTTTCTTTATTACTTCCTATTAATTGCAACGATGACCAAAACTATGTTTGTCAACTCTCAACAACTTTTAATCATCATACTCTTTATATGTGAAGTCATTACTCTCCATAAGATCAATATGATCTTTTTATTTCTTTTTACTCTTTCTCTTTTCTTTTATTCCCTCAAGATCATAGCAAGATAATCAAGCCCTTGACTCAACACTAATCTTTATTATATATAGCTCACGGACTCGATTACATAGAGGGATCATAAAGCAAAACTCAAAACTAGATCATACCAAAAACTTTATTCTACTAGATCAAGATATTACTAAAAGGAATGAACTAAGAAAAAGGTAAATATAGGAGTGTGATGGTGATACGATACCGGGGCACCTCCCCCAAGCTTGGCAGTTGCCAAGGGGAGTGCCCATACCCATGTGATTATATCTCTTTCTTCGAAGGTGATGATAATGGAGTTGCTGATGATGTAAATTGTGCTTTCAGCTTCTTCATGTTGTAATTGAGAAGAGCAATTTCCTCCTTTAAATCATCAACCTCCGACTCCAGCTTCAAGATTTTTTCACATAAATCTCCTTTGCTTTTCTGCCAAAAACGAGAAGGGATAGATCGATTGTTAGATAGTTTAGCCCTTTTAGGAAGACTAGACTTCTTGAACTTCACGTGCATATCCCCAGGTTGAGGTAGAGGGACATCCTCCTCCCCCGAACTTGAAGCATTGATCCTCATCAAATGAGCATCCTCCTCCTCATCCGTAGCTCGACCACAAGGAGATAGATCCCCATAGGTCTTTGGGTTAGCAATGAGGTGTGAGACATAGCTCTCTCCGTCGGAATCCTGAGATGACATCTTGCTCCCAATCTGCTACAAAAACAGCTCAAAACAAAAATAGAGGATAATTGCGTGATACGGTGGTCAAAACCTTCAGGAGATTATATAATGAATTTTTACCGACCGAAAGAAGTATCGTGCAAGATAATGGAGTCCGGAGAGCACACGAGGTGCCCATGAGGTAGGGGGCGCGCCCAAGGGGGTAGGGCGCGCCTCCCACCCTCGTGGAGGCCTCGTGTCCTTCCCAGACTACTTCTTATTTTCCTATTTTCTTAAATATTCCAAAACAGAAAAATTGCCATTAGAACTGTTTTGGAGTCGGTTTACTTACCGTACCACATACCTATTCCTTTTCGGAATCTAAAGCGTGTTGGAAAGTGTCTCTTATGTATTCCTCCGGGGTTACGGTTTCAATAACATTAGTTTCAACATTTAGGATTACCTGAGATATAATGTTTGATTCTTTGACCATTCACCACCTTTGGATTTGTGCCTTCGAAGTTGTTGATTTTTATGGCACCAGAACGATAGACCTCCTCGATAACGTAAGGACCTTCCCATTTAGAGAGAAGTTTTCCTGCAAAAAATCTTAAACGAGAGTTGAATAGCAACACATAATCACCTACATTAAACTCACTCTTTTGTATCCTTTTGTCATGCCATCTTTTAACTTTTTCTTTAAACAATTTGGCATTCTCATAGCTTGGGTTCTCCATTCATCAAGTGAGCTTATGTCAAATAACCTCTTCTCACCAGCAAGTTTGAAATCATAATTGAGCTCTTTAATAGCCCAATATGCCTTATGTTCTAGTTCGAGGGGTAAGTGACATGCTTTTCCATAAACCATTTTATACGGAGACATACCCATAGGATTTTTATATGCAGTTCTATAGGCCCATAATGCATCATCAAGTTTCTTGGACCAATTCTTTCTAGATCTATTAACAGTCTTTTGCAAAATTAATTTGAGCTCTCTGTTACTCAATTCTACTTGACCACTAGACTGTGGGTGATAAGGAGATGCAATTCTATGATTAACATCATACTTAGCAAGCATTTTACGAAAGGCACCATGAATAAAATGTGAACCACCATCAGTCATTAAATATCTAGGGACTCCGAACCTCGGAAAAATAACTTCTTTAAGCATCTTAATAGAAGTGTTATGATCAGCACTACTAGTTGGAATAGCTTCTACCCACTTAGTAACGTAATCAACAACAACTAAAATATGTGTATACCCATTAGAGGAAGGAAACGGTCCCATATAATCAAAGCCCCAAACATCAAATGGTTCAATAACAAGTGAATAATTCATAGGCATTTCTTGACGTCTACTAATATTACCAATCCTTTGACATTCATCACAAGATAAGACAAACTTACGAGCATCCTTGAAGAGAGTAGGCCAATAAAAACCGGATTGCAATACCTTATGTGCAGTTCTATCTCCAGCGTGGTGTCCTCCATAAGCTTCGGAGTGACACTTGCGTAAGATCTGTTCCTGTTCATGCTCAGGTACACAACGTCTAATAACACCATCTACTCCTTCTTTATAAAGATGTGGGTCATCCCAAAAGTAATGTCTCAAATCCTAGAAAAACTTTTTCTTTTGCTGGTATGTGAAACTAGGTGGTATAAATTTAGCAACAATGTAATTAGCATAATTAGCATACCATGGAGCAGTACGAGAAGCATTTATGACATTTAATTGTTCATCAGGAAAGCTATCATCAATAGGTAGTGGGTCATCAAGAACATTCTCTAACCTGGACAAGTTGTCTACAACGGGGTTCTCAGCTCCCTTTCTATCAATAATATGCAAATCAAATTCTTGTAGCAAGAGAACCCATCTAATAAGTCTAGGTTTAGCATCTTTCTTTTCCATAAGATATTTAATAGCAGCATGATCAGTGTCAATAGTTACTTTAGAATCAACAATATAAGGTCTGAACTTATCACAAGCAAAAACAACTGCTAAAATTCTTTTTCAGTAGTAGCATAATTTCTCTGGGCATTGTCTAGAGTTTTACTAGCATATTGAATAACATTTAATTTCTTATCAACTCTTTGTCCTAGAACAGCACCTACAGCATAATCACTAGCATCGCACATAATTTCAAAGGGTAAATTCCAATCAGGAGGCTGAACAATAGGTGCAGAAATCAATGCTTTCTTAAGTATTTCAAATGCTTCTACACAATCATCATCAAAGACAAAAGGAATATCTTTTTGTAATAGATTAGTCAGAGGCCGAGAAATTTTGAGAAGTCCTTAATGAACCTCCTATAAAAACCGGCATGACCAAGGAAACTTCTTACACCTTTGATATCCTTGGGACATGGCATCTTTTCAATAGCATCAACTTTAGCTTTATCAACTTCAATACCTCTTTCAGAAATTTTATGCCCCAAGACAATACCTTCATTAACCATAAAGTGGCACTTCTCCCAATTCAAGACAAGATTAGTTTCTTCACATCTCTGCAAAACTCGATCAAGGTTGCTCAAGCAATCATCAAAAGAGGATCCATAAACGGAGAAATCGTCCATGAAAACCTCACAAATCTTTTCACAAAAATCAGAGAATATAGCCATCATGCATCTTTGAAAGGTAGCAGGTGCATTACATAAACCAAAAGGCATACGTCTATAAGCAAAAGTACCGAAAGGGCAAGTAAAAGTGGTCTTTGCTTGATCATCAGCTGACACAGGTATTTGAGAGAAACCAGAATAACCATCTAGAAAGCAAAAATGTGTGTGTTTGGATAATCTTTCTAGCATTTGATCAATGAATGGCAAGGGTAATGATCTTTTTAGTAGCTTTATTTAATTTGCGGAAATCAATTACCATCCTATAACCTGTAATAATTCTTTGTGGAATCAATTCATCTTTATCATTAGGAACGACAGTAATACCTCCCTTCTTAGGGACACAATGGACAGGACTTACCCACTGACTATCAGCAACGGGATAAATTATACCTGCCTCAAGGAGCTTTAATATATCCTTTCTTACCACTTCTTTCATCTTAGGATTCAGCCGTCGTTGGTGATCAATAACTGGTTTGGCGTCTTTCTCCAAGTTTATTTTGTGCTGACATAAAGTGGGACTAATGCCCTTAAGATCATCAAGAGTATATCCAATAGCAGCACGGTGCTTCTTCAGAGTTTTCAATAATTTTTCTTCCTCCTTCTTTGAAAGGTTAGCACTAATAATAATAGGATATATCTTCTTTTCATCAAGATAAGCATATTTAAGAGTATCAAGCAATGGTTTAAGCTCAAACACTGGATCACCCTTGGGTGGAGGAGGATCCCCTAGGATTTCAACATGCAAGTTGTGTTTCAGAATAGGTCCCTATTTAAAGAATACTTCATCTATTTCCCTTCTTTCATTCATAAACATATCATTTTCATGGTCTAGAAAATATTGTTCTAAAGGATCATTAGGAGGCACAACAATAGAAGCTAGACCAATAATTTCATCCTTACTAGGCAATTCCTCATCATGGGGTTGTCTACGAAATTTAGAAAACTTAAACTCATGAGACATATCATCCAAACTAATAGTAACAACATCCTTTTCGCAGTCTGTCTTAGCGTTAACAGTGTTCAAGAAGGGTCTACCAAATATAATGGGACAAAAGCTATCTTGTGGGGAACCAAGAACAAGAAAATCAGTAGGATATTTAGTTTTTCCACACAAGACTTCAACATCTCTAACAATCCCAATTGGTGAAATAGTATCTCTATTGGCAAGTTTAATTGTAACATTTATATCTTCTAACTCAGCAGGTGCAATATCATGCATAATTTCTTTGTATAAAGAAATAGGTATTGCGCTAGCACTAGCACCCATATCACACAAGCCATGATGACAATGATCTCCTATTTTAACTGAAATAATAGGCATGCCTACCACAGGTCTATGTTTATCTTTAGCGCCAGGTTTAGCAATTCTAGCAGTTTCCTCATAGAAATAAATAACACGCCCATCAATATTATCAGCCAAGAGATCCTTAACCATAGCAATATTAGGTTCAACTTTAACTTGCTCAGGAGGTGTATAAGTTCTAATATTGCTTTTACGAACCACAGTTGAAGCTTGAGCATGATCCTTTATTCTAACAGGGAAAGGTGGTTTCTCAACATAAGCAGTAGGAACAATAGGATCATTATAAGTGATAGTCTTTTCTTCAACTTTAATAGGTTCAACTACTTTTATTTCTATGGGAGGATGATATTTAAACCACTTCTCATTAGGGAGATCAACATGAGCAACAAAAGATTCACAAAAAGAAGCTACTATCTCAGAGTCAAGTCCATATTTAGTGCTAAATTTACGAAAAACTTCGGTATCCATAAAAGATTTAACACAATCAAACTTAGGTGTTACACCTGACTCCTTACCTTCGTCGAGATCCCAATCTTCGGAGTTGCGTTTAATTCTTTCCAATAAATCCCATTTGAATTCAATAGTCTTCATCATAAAAGAACCAGTACAAGAAGTATCGAGCATGGAGCGATCGTTGTTAGAAAGCCGAGCATTAAAATTTTGAATAATCATTTCTCTTGAGAGCTCATGATTGGGGCATGAATATAACATTGACTTAAGCCTCCCCCAAGCTTGAGCGATGCTTTCTCCTTCGCGAGGCCAAAAATTATATATATAATTACGATCACGATGAACAAGATGCATAGGATAAAACTTCTGATGAAATTCCAATTTCAATCGTTTGTAGTCCCATGATCCCATATCATCACAGTGCATCTCCCTTCAAAGATAAAGGGAAGACATTCTTCTTGATAACATCATCGGGCATACCTGCAAGCTTAAATAATCCACAATCTTCATCCACATAGATTAAGTGTAAATCGGGATGCAATGTTCCGTCTCCTGCAAAAGGATTAGCTAGCAGTTTCTCTTTCATACCCGAAGGAATTTCAAAGTAAACATTTTCAGTAGGTTCAGTAGGTTGAGGATCAACTCTTTGCTTTAATGGTCAGGGTGAAGATACCCCGAACAAGCCCCTCAGAGGATTACTTTCCATAGTGACAAGTGACCGTAAATTTCAGCACACTATATAAATTTTTCCTTACCAAATTCCACCTACCAAAGGCGCTTCACTCCCTGGCAATGGCGCCAGAAAAGAGTCTTGATGACCCACAAGTATAGGGGATCTATCGTAGTCCTTTCGATAAGTAAGAGTGTTGAACCCAACGAGGAGCAGAAGGAAATGATAAGCGGTTTTCAACAAGGTATTCTCTGCAAGCACTGAAATTATCTGTAACATATAGTTTTGTGATAAGGTAATTTGTAACGGGTAACAAGTAATAAAAGTAAGTAAAGTGCAGCAAGATGGCCCAATCCTTTTTGTAGCAAAGGACAAGCCTGGACAAACTCTTATATAGAGAAAAGCGCTCCCGAGGACACATGGGAATTATCATCAAGCTAGTGTTCATCACATTCATATGATTCGCGTTCGGTACTTTGGTAATTTGATATGTGGGTGGACTGGTGCTTGGGTGCTGTCCTTACTTGGACAAGCATCCCACTTATGATTAACCCCTATTGCAAGCATCCGCAACTACAAAAGAAGTATTAAGGTAAACCCAACCATAGCATGAAACATATGGATCCAAATCAGCCCCTTACGAAGCAACGCATAAACTAGGGTTTAAGCTTCTGTCACTCTAGCAACCCATCATCTACTTATTACTTCCCAATGCCTTCCTCTAGGCCCAAACAATGGTGAAGTGTCATGTAGTAGACGTTCACATAACACCACTAGAGGAGAGACAACATACATCTCATCAAAATATCGAACGAATACCAAATTCACATGACTACTAATAGCAAGACTTCTCCCATGTCCTCAGGAACAAACGTAACTACTCACAAAGCATATTCATGTTCATAATCAGAGGGGTATTAATATGCATAATGGATCTGAACATATGATCTTCCACCAAATAAACCAACTAGCATCAACTACAAGGAGTAATCAACACTACTAGCAACCCACAGGTACCAATCTGTGGCTTTGGGACAAAGATTGGATACAAGAGATGAACTAGGGTTTGAGAGGAGATGGTGCTGGTGAAGATGTTGATGAAGATTGGCCCCCTCCCGATGAGAGGAGCGTTGGTGATGACGATGGCGATGCTTTCCCCCTCCTGGAGGGAAGTTTCCCCGGCAGAACAGCTCTGTCGGAGCCCTAGATTGGTTCCGCCAAGGTTCCGCCTCGTGGCGGCGGAGTTTCTTCCCGAAAGCTTGCTTATGATTTTTTCTCGGACGAAAGACTTCATATAGCAGAAGATGGGCACCGGAGGGCCACCAGGGGGCCCACGAGGCAAGGGGGCGCGCCTCCCACCCTCGTGGCCAGGGTGTGGCCCCCCTCTGGTATTTTCTTCGTCTAGTATTTTTTGTTAATTCCAAGAATGACTTGTGTGAAGTTTTAGGACTTTTGGAGCTGTGCAGAACAGGTCTCTAATATTTGCTCCTTTTCCAGCCCAGAAGTCCAGCTGCCGGCATTCTCCCTCTTTGTGCAAACATTGTAAAATAAGAGAGAATAGGCATAAGTATTGTGACATATCGTATAATAACATCCCATAATGCAATAAATATCAACATAAGAGCATGATGCAAAATGGACGTATCACCTCACCGTCTGCAGTCACTATCATCATGGCTGTAGACCTAGCGTGCTTACAACTAGCCGTGTTCGACATAATTTCCCGTGCGTAGATGCCCGTGCATTGCACGGAACACCAAGATTGGGGGGTGGACGACGCCGGTAGCGGCCATCGCGCCAGATTTTTCCATGGCCTTCTAGATCTGGTGGGGAGGAGATAAGGCTGATTGTGAGAGACAAGGAGTTGTTTGTAAATAGGGAACAAGTGCGGGCATCTTTTTGCAAAACTGGAGAAGTTTGGTTTGTATGCGTCAGATCTAGATCCGACGGCTATTGGTGAAAGATGGCAGGCACAACATTATCACCAACTCAGGACCTGTTTGATTCGTAGGATTATGAAAATGCAGGAATAGGACACCGCAATTACAAGTTTCAAACTGATATTACAAATGTTAGGAGTAATGCTGCACCTGCGAAGAGGGAATTACTAGGAAGTTTACGTAAGAACTTTCGTTACTTTAGGTGGATGCAGCATTATCGTACAAACTAAAATCCACCGCCCTGACAAGTCACTAATGGGCAAATAAGTTTTCGAGTCTCTGGCCACTTGATGTTTCAAAAACAAATTCAGCTTCTACGGAGACTTTGTCATTTAGGCTTAGACGCTTGCGGTGATCAGCATGCCATTCATTGTTGCGCCAGAGAATGCCAAACCTCATTACCTTGAGCACACTTGCCTCCAGAACAAAGAACCTGGCCAATTTAATCTCAGATGTGATGCCTCGGTAGTCGATCAAATCAATTTCTGTAAGATGGAGATCAAGCCATTCGATGAGATTGTTATAGTGCAGCACACTTTTCACTTTCGGGTCTTTTTTTATCTGCAAAAGAAGAGAACATATTAGAGCAGCTGGTTGTATAAGATTGCCGTGTCATCAAGAGGTACCAATATCACTCGCTCATACGATAGGGTTGGCTGGCTAGTGATATTTTTTCACTCTCTCTCTCTCTCTCTCTCTCTTTCTCTTTCCTCTCATTTACCTAGGAGTACGTGAAGAGGTTGGGCATTTGTTGCCTTCCACTATGTGGCCGATGCCATATTTCACAAAAGTATGCCACATAATACGCATCGATGTCAAATCAGAAGATTTTGGCAACGCTCTCGCGATGTGAGAGAGTTGGCACCGCTGTGCACACAGACCCACATGTATAAACAAATCAATCAAACCAACTACACCAGCCTCTCACTCTCCCAAACAAGTGTTTTTTTATTGCCTCGGTCCTCTCTCTCTCCCACGCAAGTGTTTTTTCATTGCGTGACTTCATTTGGCACTGGAGCAAAGTAGGTGATCCAGATTGGGGCACCAGGTGAGCAATGGAGGGGCATCGATGCCAAATGCATCACAAGTGAATTTGGCACGTGTTTTGGCCTACATAGTGGAGGGTCGTTATAGCCCACTTTTGTACTACCTCTTATTTAGTATAAAATTTTGACCATAGATTTAAGTAAGAAAATGCCAATGCATGTCACTAAAAATTACACCATTTGAAATTATGTTCAAATACGAATCCAATGATATAGGTCTTAGTGACATGCATTAACATTTTGTCAGTTAAATCTATGGTCAAATTTTGATACTACAAAATAGGAAGAGTAAACCAGGACGGAGGTAGTACTTGCTCTTAGGGTAACCATAGAGTTACTGGA
Organism: Triticum aestivum; assembly: GCF_018294505.1. NCBI lineage: Eukaryota > Viridiplantae > Streptophyta > Magnoliopsida > Poales > Poaceae > Triticum > Triticum aestivum. The sequence continues at coordinate 589,891,475 of NC_057814.1, read as the reverse complement.
GTAGTCTAAATTACTTTCCACTATGACTAGCCAGGACTAGTATAGTAGTACAAAAAAAAAGATGCAGGTGATCACGTGAGGAAAAATACTAAAAACATTTCTTTCGGTGCAGTGCGTAGATACAGTTTTGAACACTACACTTGTCATCGTAATTTGGGAAAATTACGAAAAAATTGAGCTACGTTGTGATTACCGTTTACTAATAGGAAAGAAGTTTCACCTCGATGAGTAGCTTCTCCGTGCACGGAAAGCATGTAAGGAATCCAACAACTTGATCCAGATTGGGGCCGATAGATTTTATTGCCAAGATCTTCACTGTGCGCATAGACTGGGTCAAGCTTGTGGGAATAATTTTCTGGAACACGGTCGTAAATACATCAAGAAGAAATTTAAAAATGTGAATTTCAAGAAGACGGAGAAGAAGATGAGTGCTGTACTTGAACGATTACGGATCCAATAAAGAGTTCTGAGAATTTGGCAGACGAGTGCACCAACGCTGTCAATTTCGGCACGTCAATGACCCTAATTTTTGTTGGACCTTCTAGATCCGATACAAGCAATCTCTCAAGGAAAGGCGCATTCTCAATGACCATAATGTGGAACAGATGGAGTGATCTCTTCCCAATTAATGTCTTGTTGCGGGGCCAGCAAGACACATAAATCCATTGGAGATTCGTCAAGGCGATGTGGAGGCTAATGAACCCGTGGATCTGCTCAAGACGAAGGTACTCGAGCGCAGTACAGCTGCGGAGCAGGTGCTCCATAGCCTTCTTCGAGATGACAACGTCGAAGAGGTCGAGCTGCTTGAGTTAAGGGAGAAGAAGGGCGGGCGCGGCATTAATCTGGGGAAGATAGCAGGAGCTGAAGCTAGCGCGGCGCAGTGTTGGCGTGAGGCGGAGCGCGGACGGCGGCAGAGAGCGACATCGTCCAGCTTCAAAGCTGAGCTCCTCGAGCTGATCTAGGGCAGGGGATAAGAACCACTCGTCGAACTTGGGTTGGACCTTGCAGTTGGTACTGAACATGCGGATGTCAAGGCGTCTGGCTGGCCCAGGGTGCGATGAAAGGATCTTGGAGACTGCGGCCATGCGTTTCCAATCCCCATCACAGAGGCAGCTGTCGACGGTGAGGTTGAGGAGGACGCGGCGCCAGAGGGGGTGCCACCGCCGGGAGAGCAGGGTGGTCTACATGGAAGATTTGGTGGGGAGGAGGCCGATGATGACGAGCAACATGTCGTCGGGGAGGCTGCTGATGAAGTCCAGGCTCGCCGGATGCGGTTTTGGCTCGAGCCGCCTCCGCTTGTTGGCTGCCTCGCCGTCCATCTAAACCGGCGGTGACGCCGGTGTACACGTGTGCTGGTGTGTGTTGTGTGCTGGGTGTGCGCGAGTGCGTCCTTCTGTGCATGCCGCCGCGCAGTGGTGAATTGTGCGCGAGTGCGTCCTTCACGTGGAAGAAGTGCGTCCTCAATGCGCCCTCAATTTACTAGTGTGCGGGGTGCTACCCTGAGTGGTTTCAACTTTGTTTACTTCACCGCGTGTCAGATGGGCCTCTAGTTTACTTATTTTCACCCACTGCCACATGGGCCAGCACACGAAGATACAGAACACGAGCTGACAAGAGGCAGCATGTAGACTGGTTGACCAGTCAACTAAACAATATACGGAGCTATACGCTGACACAGTGAGCGTATAATCCGTCGGTATAGAGTGTTCGAGTGAGAGGGGAGGCCTGTGAGAGATAGCAGAGAGAGAGAGAAAGAGCTACTCCCTCTGTTCGATAATGTAGTTCCAACTTTTTTTTAAAAGTCAAACTTTTGAAACTTTGACCAAGTTTATAAAGAAATTACTTATATCTACAATACCAAAGATAAATGATAGTATGAAGTAAGTACATGTTGTGATGAATCTAATGATCGTTCCAGATGTAAATGTTTTTCTCCACATATACCTGGTCAAACTTTTCTGAGGTTTGACTTTTCAAAACATCCATATGCTTATGGACCTGAGAGAGTCCCTAACTAGAGAGAGAGAGAGTGAAATAGAAAGAGTGAGTGAAAAAAGTGTGTGTGCGTGTGTGAAATAGACATGGACAACACTCAATAAAAGTCGAGAAGAAACGTGTGTGTCTTATGCAAACATATCACACATGCATCTTCGACAATGGAAGCAAGGTGAGGAGATAGTGTGTGGTTGTTTGCAACCGAGAGAGCAAGACCCCTAGCACGTGGCCAAGAGGGGTCTGACAAACAAGGGAGAGAGGTCGAGAGAGACGTACGGAGAAAATGCAGACATGGGGAGGAGAGAGTGTATGTTTGTCATAGAGAGATCCCCTGGAGATCGTGATGGGACTACATGGGTGGGAGATCGAGTGACAAGGTGTGTGCGCGATAGAAGATACCCCGAGAGATATTGAGATGGACATATGGATGGAAGGAGACAATACGTCTGTTCCTGATGGCTAGTGAGAGATAATCATACTTAGGGGGGGAGTGCTTGCGCCTATGATGGAGTGAGGGATTATGGTACTTATTAGGGGGGGTGCGTGTCACATAGAGAGAGAACAAGGGAGGAGAGTGTTGGATGGGTCTATATGTATAGCGCGAGCGAGACATGTGTATGTGTGAACCAGGGAGATATAAAGTTTGAGAGAGATTGAGGAGCCCTGATAAGGCTGAGTGGTGCGTCAGATAGCTGAGAGGGGGAAAGAGATATTCCATCCGCTCGATAATGCAGTGCATGTAAATTTTCTAGAAGTCAAACTTTGGAAACTTTGACCAGGTTTACGCAAATGTTATTTATATCTACAATACCAAAGATACATCATACGGAACTACATCTCATGGTGAATCTAATGGTATATGTTTGCCGTTCTTGTAGCGACCAGACCTTTGTGCATCAGTGTCATCCCTGGATCGGTAATGCTGACACGCACAATACTTAAGGATTTATAACAGAGTAGCAATCACACACTTATTACATCGAATGTCTCAAAAGAGAACTTATTACAATAAATATGGCTTAAGGACATCTAATACGATAACAGCGGAACGCTTGGAAGATAAAGTGAGTCCATCAACTCCAACGACATCACTGAGTGAAAGACCACGACCTAAGGCTCCTTATTCGTCGTCTGAAAAGTCTGCAACATGATACGTTGCAGCCCGAAAATGGGTCAGCACATGGAATATGCTGGCAATGTAACACAAGAGAGTAATGAACAGAATAAAGCTATCACTATATGCATATATGGCTGGTATTTCCTGGGTGAATCGAATATGGCGAATCATGGGCCTCTTGCAGAATCAACTTCCTAATCTCCTGCTCATTTGGCACATATATGCGGTCCTCAAACCATAAGGTATCGCGCTCATCCTCCCGAAATCCTCTAGCCTTTCCTTTACTCATTCTTTCCTTTATTTTGGCAATCTCCTTGTCCGTCTTCTAAGCTTATCTGATCTTATCCATCAAAGTAGACTGAACATCCAATGCTGCTACATAACCTCTCGGAACTATCTCCAAACATAGCTCGTGAAGGTCATCTGCCAACTCCTTGGATAATTCTCCGGTCATGAGTGTATTGACATGACTCTTGCGGCTCAACGGATCGGCTACTACGTTAGCCTTTCCGGGATGATAATGCAATCTCATATCATAATCCTTAATGAGCTCCAACCATCTCCTCTGCCTGAGATTCAACTCCTTCTGCGTGAAGATATACTTCAAACTCTTGTGATCCGTGTATACCTCGCAATGGTTTCCGATGAGAAAATGTCTCCATGTCTTCAACGCATGCACTACGGCTGCTAACTCCAAATCATGCATAGCATAATTTAACTTATGGGGTTTAAGCTGGAGGCATATGAAACAACTCTTCCCTCCTGAATAAGTACGGCTCCAAGTCCTCGACGAGAAGCGTCGCAATACACTTCATAATGCCTGCGTTGATCTGGCAGAATCAACACTGGCGATGTAACCAAGCGTCTCTTCAACTCCTGAAAACTGGCCTCACATTCCTCAGCCCATTTGAATTTGGTGTCCTTCTTCAACAACTCCGTCATGGGCTTCGCAATCTTTGAGAAACTCTCAATGAATCTCCGGTAGTATCCTGCGAGTCCAAGAAAACTCCGGATCTCTCCAACTGTCATGGGTGACTCCCAATTTGTCACAGTGAAAACCTTGGTGGGGTCTACCACTATTCCTTCTCTGGATATAACATGTCCAAGAAATCCAACTTCCTTCAACCAAAACTCACACTTGCTGAACTTGGCGTATAACTGATGTTCTCTGAGCTTCCCAAGTACTAAACGCAAATGCTCTTTATGCTCTTCTTCATTCTTCGAGTAGACCAGAATGTCATCAATGAACACCACGATGAACTTATCCAAAAACTCCATAAACACCTTGTTCATTGATAACCAACAATTATAGGGGATCGCAATAGTTTTTGAGGGTAGAGTATTCAACCCAAATTTATTGATTCAACACAAGGGGAGCCAAAGAATATTCTCAAGTATTAGCAGTTGACTTGTCAATTCAACCACACATGGATAACTTAATATCTGTAGCAAAGTATTTAGTAGCAAAGTAGTATGATAGTAGTGGTAACGGTAACAAAGGTAAAAGTAGCAAAAGTAATATTTTTGGTGCTTTGTAGTGATTGTAACAGTAGCAACGGTAAATAAGCGGAGAACAATATGTGAAAAGCTCGTAGGCATTGGATCGGTGATGGAGAATTATGCCGGATGCGGTTCATCATGTAACAGTCATGACATAGGGTGACACAGAACTAGCTCCAATTCATCAATGTAATGTAGGCATGTATTCCGAATATAGTCATACGTGCTTATGGAAAAGAACTTGCATGCCATCTTTTGTCCTACCCTCCCGTGGCAACGGGGTCCTAATGGAAACTAAGGGATATTAAGGCCTCCTTTTAATAGAGTACCGGAACAAAGCATTAGCACATAGTGAATACATGAACTCCTCAAACTATGGTCATCACCGGGAGTGGTCCCGATTATTGTCACTTCGGGGTTGCCGGATCATAACACATAGTAGGTGACTGTAGACTTGCAAGATAGGATCAAGAACTCACATATATTCATGAAAACATAATAGGTTCAGATCTGAAATCATGGCACTCGGGCCCTAGTGACAAGCATTAAGCATAGCAAAGTCATAGCAACATCAATCTCAGAACTTAGTGGATACTAGGGATCAAACCCTAACAAAACTAACTTGATTACATGATAGATCTCATCCAACCCATCACCGTCCAGCAAGCCTACGATGGAATTACTCACGCACGGCGGTGAGCATCATGAAATTGGTGATGGAGGATGGTCGATGATGACGATGGCGACGAATCCCCCTCTCCGGAGCCGTGAACGGACTCCAAATCAACCCTCCCGAGAGGTTTTAGGGCTTGGCGGCAGCTCTGTATCGTAAAACGCGATGAATCCTTCTCTCTGATTTTTTTCTCCCCGAAAGTGAATATATGGAGTTGGAGTTGAAGTCGGTGGAGCGTCACGGGGCCACGAGGTAGGGGGGCGCGCCCTAGGGGGGCAGGCACACCATCCACCCTCATGGACATGGTGTGGGCCCCCTGACGTGGATTTTTCTTCCGGTATTTTTCTTATTTTCCAAATAGATGTTCCGTGGAGTTTCAGGTCATTCCGAGAACTTTTGTTTCTGCACATAAATAACACCATGGAAAGTCTGCTGAAAACAGCGTCAGTCCGGGTTAGTTCCATTCAAATCATGCAAGTTAGTGTCCAAAACAAGGGCAAAAGTGTTTGGAAAAGTAGATATGACGGAGACGTATGAACTCCCCCAAGCTTAAACCTTTGCTTGTCCTCAAGCAATTCAGTTGATAAACTGAAAGTGATAAAGAAAAACTTTTACAAACTCTGTTTGCTCTTGTTGTTGTAAATATGTAAAGCCAGCATTCAAGTTTCAAGCAAAGATTATGACTAACCACATTTGCAATAACTCTCAGGTCTCATGTTTACTCATATGGCATAATCAACTAGCGAGCCATAATAATAAATCTCGGATGACAACACTTTCTCAAAACAATCATAATATGATATAACAGGATGGTATCTCGCTAGCCCTTTCTGAGACCGCAAAACATAAATGCAGAGCACCTTTAAAGATCAAGGACTGACTAAACATTGTAATTCATGGCAAAAGAGATCCAGTCATAGTCATACCCAATATAAATTAATAGTAATGGATGCAAATGACAGCAGCGCTCTCTAGCTAGTGCTTTTAATAAGAGTCTGATGGCTCAACATAAAAGTAAATAGATAGGCCCTTCGCAGAGGGAAGCAGGGATTTGTAGAGGTGCCAGAGCTCGGTTTTGAAATAGAGATAAATAATATTTTGAGCGGCATACTTTCATTGTCAACATAACAACCAAGAGATGGCGATATCTTCCATGCTACACACATTATAGGCGGTTCCCAAACAGAATGGTAAAATTTATACCCCCCCTCCACCAACAAGCATCAATCCATGGCTTGCTCGAAACAATGAGTGCCACCAACTAGCAACAGTCCCAGGGGGAGTTTTGTTTGCAATTATTTTGATTTATTTTGCATAAAGCATGGGACTGGGCATCCCGGTGACCAGCCATTTTCTCGTGAGTGAGGAGCGGAGTCCACTCCCCTTGAGAATAACCCGCCTAGCATGGAAGATACGGACAACCCTAGTTGATACATGAGCTATTCGAGCATACAAAACATAATATTTATTTGAAGGTTTAGAGTTTGGCAGATACAAATTTACTTGGAACGGCAGGTAGATACCGCATATAGGAAGGTATAGTGGACTCATATGGAATAACTTTGGGGTTTAAGGGATTGGATGCACAAGCAGTATTCCCGCTTAGTACAAGTGAAGGCTAGCAAAAGACTGGGAAGCGACCAACTAGAGAGCGACAACACTCATGAACATGCATTAAAATTAATAAATATTGAGTGCAAGCATGAGTAGGATATAATCCACCATGAACATAAATATCGTGAAGGCTATGTTGATTTGTTTCAACTACATGTGTGAACATGTGCCAAGTTGAGTCACTTAAATCATTCAAAGGAGGATACCACCCCACTATACCACATCACAACCATTTTAATAGCATGTTGGCATGGAAGGTAAACCATTATAACTCATAGCTAATCAAGCATGGCATAAGCAACTATGATCTCTAATTGTCATTGCAAACATGTTTATTCATAATAGGCTGAATCAGGAACGATGAACTAATCATATTTACAAAAACAAGAGAGGTCGAGTTCATACCAGCTTCTCTCATCTCAGTCAGTCCATCATATGTCGTCATAATTGCCTTTCACTTGCACGACCGAACGATATAAAAATAATAAGAGTGCACGTGCATTGGACTAAGCTGGAATCTGCGAGCATTCAATAAACAGGAGAAGACAAGGCAATATGGGCTCTTGGTTAAATCAACAATAATGCATATAAGAGCCACTTCAACAATTTAATTATGGTCTTCTCCTATCGACCCCCAAAGAAAAGAAAAGAAATAAAACTATTTACACGGGAAAGCTCCCAATAAGCAAAAGAAGAACGGGCAATCTTTTTGGGTTTTTCTTTTTAATTATTACTACTACAGCAAGAAAAGTAAACTAGCTAAAGGCTATTACTAATTTTTTTGGTTTTTCTTAAGGTTTATCAAACACACAAGAAGAAAGCAAGAAAAAGAAAATAAACTAGCATGGATATTACAGTAAAAGAGTATGAGCACCGACATCTAGCAATGAGTGTGTGCACATAAATGTAATGTCGGTGAGAGATACGTACTCCCGCAAGCTTAGGCTTTTGGCCTAAGTTGGTTTATTGCCACGGATGGCCTGGCGGATATCCATAGTTGTAGCCGGGGTCGTACTGAGCTGCGACAGTTATTGCCTCCTGAGCTACAGCGTGGTGGCGAGCTGCCTCCGCCCTCCTCTCGTACTCATCTACCTCTTCTCTGGTAATAACATATCTTCCTTTTGCCTGATAATCAAAGAAGGCAGGTGCAGGGAGAGTAATACGGACAGCACGACGTTTGTCAAAGATTAAGCGATACCAGAGAGGTGATTCATTCCTCTCGATAAACTGGTGGTGGACCATAGCATTATAGTCTAAATAAGTAGGAGGCAACTCAATATCATCCTCATGAATGTCCACACCAAGAAAATCAGCTAAGCGGGTTGCATAAATTCCTCCAAAGAAATTTCCATTAAATCTATTATGGTGCAACCTACGTGCAACAATGGCTTCCAAGTTATAAGTTTTGTCTCCTAACACAACACTCCTAAGGATACTGAGATCAGGGACACACATGTGACATGCTTCATCTTTACCATTTATGCACCTACCTATGAAGAGAGCAAAATAATGTATAGCGGGAAAATGAATGCTCCCTATGGTAGCTTGTTGTATATCTCTAGATTCCCCCACAATTATACTAGCAAGAAAATTTCTAAATTCAGATTTGCGAGGTTCACTAGCACTACCCCATTGTGGAAGTTTGCAAGCAGCGGTAAAATCCTCTAAGTCCATAGTATAAGATTTTTCATAGAGATCAAACAGGACAGTTGGAGAATTACGCGAAGATGAAAATTCAAACCTCCTCACAAATGTACTAGTGAGATAGTGGTACTGGCGGCATTTGTCTGCCTCGAAGCTCCACTACAAAAAAAAGACACATCCGTGACATTTTGGGCCGAACGAAATTTTTTTCTGTCATACATATGACACTTTTATGACGATAATTGTGACAAAACCCGGTATCATCATAGATGTGGTGGGCTCCTACTTCTATGACAAAAAATCATGACAGAAAATGGGCTTTTCGTCCTGGGCGGGCCGGAGACGCAGCTGCATGACATTCTTTGGGCCGTCCATGACGGAAAAAACCATGGTAGAAGCGAGGGCGAGGAAAATTTCGGGGAGTTCCCGGTTACGGTGGGAGGTCAGGGCCGAGCGTTGCGCGTTTCTCTCGTACACGTACGCACGTGTGTGCGAGGCGTTGGCTCTAACTGAACCCGAGCGAGGCATTGGGGCTCTAACTGAACCCGAGGGATTGCACTGCAGGCTACGCGTTACTGAACCCGAGCGATCGATCGATGGCTGTTAACTGAACCCGATCGAGCGATTCCTTCGCTACTGCTGCTAACTGAAGCCGATCGATGCTGCCTCTGGATGAACAGTGAGCGTTGCTGGGGGGGTTTGGATGAACAGTTCCCGGTGGGGGTGGATGAACAGGACCCCGTGGTGTTGCCTCTGGATGAACAGGACCCCGATCGATCGAGCCGGTTGGGGCTGGATGAACAGGACCCCGTGGAGGGCAGGATGAACAGGACCACCCCGTGGAGGGCAGAATGAATAGTAGACGGTGGAGGGCTGGATGAACAGTAGCCCGTGGAGGGGTGGTTGAACAGGAGCCCATGGAGAGGGCTGGTTGAACAGTAGCCGGTGGAGTACGCGTGGTGGAGGCTGGATGAACAGGAGCCCGTGGATGAACAGTTGCAGGTGGAGGCTGGAGGAGGTCGACGGTGGATGAATAGTAGCCCGTGGAGGCTGGAGGGGGTCGACGGTGGAGATGAACAGTATCCCGTGGAGTCCCGTTTTGCGGTACGCCTCACCCCTCCCGATGAACAGGACCCCCGTTTCGACCGTAGCGCTCCAACACAAGTCCGTTTCCTCCGTTTTGCGGTACGGCACACCCCTCCCGATCAACAGGACCCCCGTTTCGACCGTAGGAGGTCCGTTTCCTCCGTTTTGCGGTACGCCAGACCCCTCCCGATGAACAGGATCCCGTTTCAAACGTGGCCGGTCGAACACAAGGCCGTTTCCTCCGTTCTGCGGTACGCCAGGCCTCGTTTCCATCGGCTGTTCCGTCCAAGCCCTCCCGATGAACACGACGACGCATTCTGTTCCGACCCAGCCGGTTGGCTCCCCATGAACACGACGACGACACTGTTTCTCCGTTCTGACCCAGCCATGTACACGAGCCTTGGCTGTACGTATGCGTGAGTAGGCGTTCGAGACCCTGCCCGTATGTACGTACGTGGCCGTATTTTCTTTCTTGCACACTGGCCGCTGTACGTACGTGTACATGCTACGTGCGCGCCTCTAGTACGACACGTGCGCACCTCTACATCCACCAGTATATATGTACGTACACGTTCGCGACCAGAATGACAACGCTACGTACGCTTCGACCAGGTGGGTCCCGACTGTAAGGCACTTCCTTGCTTGCGAAGATGTAGCTGGTGGGTCCCAGCAGTCAGGGGGGCGAATCTTTTTTTTGCCCGGACGCACTTCCTTGCGTGCGAAGATGTAGCTGGTGGGTCGCAGCAGTCAGGGGGAAACGTTTATTCGCGAAATACAGTGGCCTGTCCGGTGGGTCTCAGCTGTCAGGTGGAGGAATCATTATTTTGCGCGTAATAAGGAGGCACTTCCTTGCTGCGGCCGTGGAACCAGCTGTCAGCCTCTCCACGTACAGTCCACGTCCGATGGAAGTCGTTCCTTGACCACGTTGACCACGCCGCGCCGAGAGCACCAGGGCGGTGGACGACGGCGAGGCCTAGGAAGGGGACGACGGGGAGCCGGGGAAGACGCGGCAGTGGAAGCCCGCGCGGAGAGGAGTACAAGGGTTTACTGGTTCGGCTGCGGTGTGAGGCTGCCATCACCGCAGGGCCTGGCCAGCGGTGGGAATAGTAGGGGGCGGTGAGGCCTCCGCGGCATTACAGCCGGCCACGGGAGGCAGGAGCATGCGGCACGACCGGCGCTACTTTGGGCGGCTGGAGCAAGAGGACCAGAGGTTGAAGAAGCACTACGACCGTTGGATGGACATCGTATGGTCACTGGAGCTAGAATCGTTCATATTGACTAAAGTTGACAAAGGCCCCCGTCCCAGTCAACTTAGTAGGCCCACAAGTCAGCCTCCCACCATGGTGGGTCCCAGCTAGAAGGGGGAGTATTCATTTTTTTTGTGCGTAATAAGGAGGCACTTCCTTGCGTGCGAAGATATAGCTGGTGGGTCTGAGCTCTCAGCGGCGGTAACGTTTTTTTCACGAAATACAGAGGCCCTTTTGGTGGGTCCCTGATGTCAGGTGGAGGAATCATTATTTTGCGCGTAATAAGGAGGCATTTCCTTGCGTGCGGCTGTGGACCCAGCTGTCGGCCTCTCCACGTACAGTCCACTTCAGATGCATGTCGGTCGTTGACCACGTTGACCAGGCCGCGCCGAGAGCACCAGGGCGGTGGTCGACGGCGAGGCCTAGGAAGGGAACGACACGGAGGCAGGGAAGACTCGACAGTTGTTTCCCACGCGGAGGGGAGTACGACTGTACGAGGGTTTACTGGTTCGTCTGCCGTCGCCGGAGAATAACAGCAGGTGTGGGTGAGTAGAGGGATGGCTAGGCTAGCGATGGGAGTACGGTGGGGCGATGAGGCCTGCGCGGCAGCAGAGCCGGCCGCGGGAAGGAGGGAGCAGGCAGTCCCGCCGGCGCTTGTTTGAGCGGCTGGAGCAGGAAGAGCAGAGATTGAAGAAGCACGACGGCCGTTGGATGGACATCCAACAGTCAGTGCTTGTGCGTCAACCTTTTTTTTAGGAAAGCCTCAAATCTGTGGAAAATAGCATACAACCCATCTGCCATTATTTCTAATAATTTACAGCCCATTTGCTAATTATTAAGGTTTTTTTGGAGCCCATATTCTTTTTGTTAGCATTACAGGCCATATTGTGGCCACGGTTAAAAAATTATACAAAATTTTCCATATTTCGGTGCGGTCCGAACTGTTTTTAATCCTGAAATTTCGACTCACATTCAAACTGATTTTAAAAATAAATGTATATCAATATAAAATCCAACAAATTCTCCACGCATAAAAATTAATGTAATTTAAAATCTCGAAATGAAAAAAAAGATATTTGAAACTAATTGCCGGTTTGATGTGTTTTAAAAATGTACAGCCCATTTCTCATTACTGATGGGCCATTTTCTCGGCCAGCCGAATGAAAGGTCTCCTCATCTTGAAAGATTTGCAGCCCAATAGGCCTGACAAAGCGACTTACTTGGCAAATCACAAAAAAACTGGGCTATGGCCGTGGACCCAGCTGTCAGCCTCTCCACGTACAGTACTCTTCCGATGGAATGTCGTTGACCACGTTGACCATGCCTTGCCGAGAGCACCAAGGCGGTGGATGACGGCGAGGCCTAGGAAGGGGACGACGCAGAGCCGGGGAAGACGCGGCAGTGGATGCCCATGCGGAGAGGAGTACGAGGGTTCACTGGTTCGGCTGCAGTGTGAGGCTGCTGTCGCCGCAGGGCCTGGCTAGCGGTGGGAGTAGTAGGGGGCGATGAGGCGTCAACGGCAGCACAGCCGGCCACTGGAGGCAGGAGCAGGCGGTCTCCCCGGCGCTGGTTTGGGCGGCTGGTGGAAGAAGAGCGGCGATTGAAGAAGCAGCAGGACCGTTCGATTCAAATCCAACGGTTATTGCTGCTAGAATCGTTTGTTGACTAAGTTGACAAGCCCTGCGTACGCGTCAACTTAGTAGGCCCATAGGTCAGCCTCCCAACCGGTGCGCCCCAGATGTCAGTGGGAGGAATCATTTTTTTTCGTGTAATAAGGAGGCAGTTGATTGCGTGCGGCCAGGCCAGCGGAGGGAGTAGGGTGGGCCGGGGAAGCCTGCGCGGCATCACAGCGGGCCACAAGAGGAGGGAGCAGGCAGTCCCGCCGGCGCTAGTTTAGGCGGCTGGAGCAGGAAGATCAGAGATTGAAGAAGCACGTCGGCCGTTGGATGGACATCCAACAGTCACTGCTGCTAGAATCGTGTGTTCACTGACAAAGCCTTGCGTAAACAAGTCAGCCTCGAAATCTGTGGCGTGTACAGCCCATTTGCTATTATTTTTATAATTTTTACTCATTTTCTAATTCATATGGAATTTATTGCAGCCCGTTTTCCATTTTTAGAATTGCTGGCCATTTTCTAGTCAGTACCAGGGTCAAAAAATTAACTAAATATGTGGGAAATTTTGAAAATTCGCAAATTTTTGCTGGGGAACGAAATATTCTTAATCCAAAAATTAATAGCCATACTAAAACAAATTTAAAAATAAATTAGTACTATGTCATGTTAAATCCAATGAAATACGTATAAGATATCAGTGAAGAACAAAAACAAAAAAAGAAACTTATATCCCATTTGCTATAATTTTTTTGGAATTTTCAACCCCTTTTGATATTACTTTTAACAGACATTGACCATACTCTTAAGCCAGGCCGGAATGCATCCCTCCTCATCTTGAAAGATTTGCAGCCCAGTAATTCGGAGAAAACAAATAGGCCTAGCTTGGGTATTCTTCAAAAAGAAATACCGGGCTACCTATTTTCCCAAAGAACTGGTGCATGAGCATTTAGCTTTATTTATTTATTATTTATGTTTAGGGGACCATGAGCATGTACCTGGGCTGGATTCATGTGAGAGCCTCCCTTCCAGTTAATTATGGGCTTCTCTATTGGGCCTTCATCAGTGGGCTGCATGTTATCAACAAGTGGAAAATGTGTTCCGTACGAAAAATAGTATGCGCTACGTACGGTACGGGGCACTAAAGGATCGAACCGTGCAACGACTTCCAAAACATTGTGTTTGTCGTTCTAACAACACATTTATTCAACCAACAGACGAAATATACTACTGATTGTACATTGAAAACAGCAGCAGCAGCAACCAGGGCTGGGGGTGCAACAGAAGCAGTAAGCAGGCCAGAAGAGTGAAGACGCAGCTCTCTCTTCCAAACCAAACATCAGCCATCATTACAAAAGGGCTACCAAAAAAGAACAAGTGTATGCATCAAACTAAATAAAGATCCTACTACACCAAGTGTACGCATCTAACTAACTGGCTCAGTTAGACGTTACTATTTATTAAGCTGTGGAGATTGGCTGACGGCTTGAACCAGATGGGTGCCTGACGGGGGAAACTCCAGCCAGCAGGTCGAAGTCTGATACTTGCGACCCTCTCTCCTACTTTGGGCTGCAGAGCGTGGCGGCACATATCAGGGTATGGTGCATGCAGAGACGCATGGTACGCTGTGTACACACAGTTTTGCCTGATGAACGAAACCGCGCTGCCATCATGATCCTTGCCGTCGGTTATCTCCTGGTTAATCGGATAATTCAGTCCGACAAACAGAGAGCGTGTACCAAGGCTACTTACCAGCCTCCAGTCAAAAATTCCTGAAGGCCAGAGAAGCTGGGATCCTGCTCAAAGACCTTGCAGTGACTGTGATTGTATTCCGCGAAACAACACGTCCGGTACGTGCGAACGATCATCACTCTTTCGCCGTCGTCTGATCGAGCCAGGAACCACCTGCAACTGCCACGCCGCTTTTCTTTGAAAGGTTCTGGGATTAGGAAGGGTAGGGACACCAGGCGGCCTACAACATCATATCAAGTTGGAGTCAAATAAAAAAGGGCTCTTGATTTAGTCAATCTTAAGAACAGCATGTTATGAGCATGAATATTTTTTCAGCAAATGTTGACAGTAATATAAGCAAGCCATCATGATATCATAGGAAAGTAACATATTGCTGTAACAGCAGTTTGTAGCGATGACTGGAGTAGGCCAGCAATACGTCCAACCATAGAAGGAGTCGACAGCGTAAATGAAGCCCTTGTGTTCAATGGCATCAGAGAACCATGGAGGATGTATGATCCTGTGATGGACGTGCAGATTTATCCACTTACTGAAGTGAACTGTCAGATAGGCGAGACCGCGGTTGAAAAACGCAATTAGCCTGAAGTCTTTATAATTCGCAGATCTTGTGGGCACTTGGCAGATTACAACCTTGAGCAAATCAAACTTGGTATCATGTTGGCTACTGTAAGATTCCGAGTATTCTGGGCCGCGGTGCCAAAGCAGGGCAGTGTTAATCGAAGGAAGGGGGATCAATCGCCCGGTGTAGACCTCCACGAGCATCCAGCTGCCGCGACTGTCGACGAGCACCATCCAAGACGTGTTCATGCCGACCCAGTACATACCGTTAATGTAGTTGAGGCTGACGGGGATCGGATCGCATTCAAGGGGGTTGATGCTCGCCACCCTACGATCGTTATGCTGCGTGACACGCCGTTTCTAAAGATCAGGCGGCATCAGCCAGCAAGGAGCTGGCTTAGAAAGGTCCGGCCTGAGGGCTTTGAGTAAACGTTACAGCCCCGACGAGCACGCGGCGAGCGGCATGGTACTGAGATTGTCCACACGCGAAACAATGAGCTTGATTACCTCTGTGCGGAGCGAATTCCAGCCACTCTTTCGGCGGACGCTGCTCGGTTGTCGGAGTAAATGGCCACGGGTAGCCTAGCCGACTGCCCTTGGCTCTTCCAAAAAAATATCAGGCCTTTGGGCCTTCAAGCACTCCAAGCATTGGACCACCTTCCCTGGCCGGCTACCTCTGAAGCCGACTCACGGAAGGCGGCCCAGCCTCAGCAACCTCCCCCCCAGGATAACCACGGGGTGGCCGACTCCAGGAAGCCGGTCGTGAAGGATGCCGACTTCAAGAAGCCGGCCAAGACCGCAACCACCAACGCTACGCCACATAACGGTGACAAGACGGGTGTGGCCACAGTGCGGTCCACTACCCCCGAAGGCCGAGGCAGGCATGGCCATAGGACGCCGTACGGGACGGCCATCCCCCGTCCGGCTCGGCACTGTAGCCATGCTGGCCTCGACGTCACCCACAGCAGACACCGGTACGGCCCACGGTCGGCGGGCCCTTTCAGCCAGAGAGAGACGCGGAGGCGGCCCGGCCTCCCCCAGTCGGCCAAGGGCGTAGCCGGCCCCCAGAAGTCGGCTACCCCCTCCCTGGAAGCATGCGCCACATTAAGGAGACAAGACGAGGTAAGGCTACAGTGAGGGCCCTCGAGGCGGCCCACTGTAGCCACGATTACCTCAACGAAGCCCTCGTCATCAGGGGCGAGGCTACAGTAAGCAGTCGCCGACAAGATCCTAGGCGGTGGGGCCGGCCTGTCGACCAAGAGGCTGGCAGCTGGCGGGACCCACTAGTCGGTGGGCCCCAACAGCCGGCGGAGAAGCCGGCAAGCGTAGACACTGACGGCTGGGGCCAGAGCCCAGCTAGATTACAATTGTACCCCCGGGGGGTAGGCCTATATAAACCCCCCGGGGCACCCATGCAAAGGGTTGGCTTCTGAGCATAACACACACACACCATAGAGAGAGAGAAGCGAGAGCTAGCCTTGTTCTTCTTCTCCCTTGAACCCAACAGCTCTAGGAGCGATTGTAGCTACTTTTCCTGATCTAGTGATCATGCGGAGACCCCGCAGAGCAGGACTAGGGGTGTTATCTCCTCGGAGAGCCCCGAACCTGGGTAAGATCCGCCGGCGTGCATGTCTTCGCCTCATCCCGTTTCCAGGCACCGGCGACGTCTTATTGGCACCCACAATGATAAGCCACCCGTTGGCATATGTCGCACCTACCACCCGACATTTGGCGCCCACCGTGGGGCCAGGTGCACCGTCGTCCGGAGACCTGTTCTAGACGGGAACCCTCTTCCTCCCCCGCGAGCGCAGCCAGCCTGCTGCGCCCGATGGCGTTTGCCTCGACGCGCTGCAAGGCGTCGACGACGCCTGTGCAGCGAGCTGCCTCGCCGATCTGCTCGGCGAGACTCGCATCTCCGACGAGCCTGCGTCCGACGCAGGCACGGACTACCCTGAGAGCCGCCTCGTCAGCCTCCTCGACCAGCTTCACGTCTCCAGCGAGCCTGCTGCAGATATGGAGTCGGTCGGCTCCACCGACCCGATGCTCGTCGACTCCGACACGGCATCGCTCGACGCCTACCCCTCCGACGTGGTGGTCTTCGACGATCCTCTCCCTCGAGCCGACAGCGGCAGCAGCGCCGTCACCGAAGTGTTGGTCATCAGCCACGTCGCCAACTCAGGCGAGAATGCCCACGACGCCCTGCAAACGGCGATGCACGACCTCTCCGTCCCCATCCCGGCCGATGCCGACGCCGAGACACTGGAGGCACGCCGCCTCGCCCTCATCGCGGAAGGCCAGAAGATAGCCTCCATGAGACGCCTCACCGAGGCCCACCAGCGCGAAGTCGACCGCGCCGCCTTCGGCACGCCGCCGCCTAGCGGCCCGAGCCGAGCCGGCTTCGTCCAGAAGCGCGGCGCGGCCGTCGCTAGCATGCTGGGGGCAGATCGCCCCGTCTACGCCACCCCGCTCGAGAATCTGCGAGCCGCTCAGGCGGCCGCAGAAGAGCTCAATGGGTTGGGAGCCGACGAGCTCCCCTTCAAGACAAGACGGATCCAGCAGCTGATCGACGCGGCTGCAGAACGGCACGAGGCCGTCGCACGTGCTGACAGTCATCCCCCGCGCTGGGAGCACGCCGTGACGTCCCGCTCGCCGACTGCGAGCGGCGCACGCCAGAAGAAAGACAAGGAGCCGGCTGCCAGCCGCAGCCGGACTCGCATCACCATCGAGCGCGACGCGGAGGGCCGCCCTCGAGCGGTGGAGCACCAAGGAAATCTGCCTCCTCCCCTGCCTCGAAGAGAAAGACGTCTCACCCCACCGCCTATCACGCACCCGACTCTTGGCGACCGACTCGGCCGCCGAGAAGGAGTCGGCGAGAACGACGCCCGCCATCGGATCGACCGCCTTGCTCGATCCTTGGCGTTAGAAGAAGAAGACAATGTCGGCCCGCCATGTTTTGGCCCCCGCATCCGCGACGAGCCCTTCCCCAAAGGGTTCTCGCTCCCCAGAGACACGCCCAAGTGCAACGGCTCAGTGAAGCCGGAAGATTGGCTCATCGACTACTCCACGGCCGTCAGCATAGCCAACGGCAATCGGCGCGTCGCCGTGAAGTACGTCCCCCTCATGTTGCAAGGCACGGCGCGCACATGGCTCAACAGCCTCAAGCCCTACAGCATCAACAGTTGGCTGGACTTCACGGAAGTCTTCGTCCGCAACTTCACCAGCACCTACAAGCGGCCTCCCAAGCCTCGCCAGCTCTCCCTCTGCGTCCAAGGGCCCAACGAGTCGACCCGCGACTACCTCACGTGGTGGGCCGAGCTCCGCAACTCATGCGAGGGGGTGCACGAGGTTCAGGCCATCGAGTATTTCACCGCCGGGTGCCGAGAGGGCACCCTCCTTAAGCACCGACTCCTCTGCGACGAGCCGGCTACCCTCGACGAGTTGCTGGTCATCGCGGACAAGTACGCCACGGCCGACTCCTCGATGAAGACCGAGCTCCGAGTAGACGCCTCGGGGAAGGTGATTGCTCCGGCTCCCAAGACGCCGGCCGGCGACCCTAATCGGCGCCCCTACCAGAACGATCACAAGCGCAAGGCCCCCATGCCGACTTCCACCAGTCGGCAGGTGGCCACCGTTGAAGATGAGCAGCCCGAAGAACGGCCCGCTCCCAAGAAGAAGGGTGGCAGGCCGGCTTGGCAGCCGGCTTTCTCCTACGAGCAGGCTCTTGATGCCCCCTGCAAGTTCCACAGCGGCGCGAAGCCGTCTAACCACACGACCCGAAAATGCCATTGGCTCACCCGCATCACCAAGGGCGAAGGGTTATTGCCGCCTCCGTGTGACACCCAAAATTTCATTTGGATTTTTCAAAATTTTTACTTGACTTGAGGGAGGTGATTTAAATTTTTTCTTCAAAAGAACCCTCCCTTTCAAAATATATTTTTATGGCAAGAGTTTTATTTGGATTCACCCAAGACTTGTTTTTGGTCTTGGAGGTTCTTGCTTTTTATTTTTGGACTCAAGCCAAAATGCTTTTCACTTGGGAAAAATGTCTTTTGAAAATTTCTTTGAAAATGCCCTATAGCTTTTGGAATGATCCTTTACCACTTTCAACAAATCTCTCTTGCCATGACCTTAGTACAAATCCACTCTCATAAACCTTCCTCATCTTTGGAAGATGTTTTACTTCAAATCCAGCAAGTTGAACCTCTCCATATAAATTTTCCCATTTATTTCTTATCAATAACAATTTCTGCCATATATCTTGATCCTTGGAGGTTTACAAAGGAACTACTCCTTCTGCTTTGATTTTTGCCCCCAATCCTTTTTCCCTTCCTAGTCCTTTGAACCCTCAACCAAGATCCATGAAGATCCACTGGTCTCCAGTTCAAAATTTTCAAACTATACTTGCTACAAGTTTGGACCAGATTTGCCAAATTTGATGAAATTCATTCAAATCCTTCTCCAAAAATTCTGAGTAAAATCAGGCAGCCTCTGGGTGTATTGAGTGGTCACCTCACCAAGCCCCAGGTCCAGGAAAAATTTTCTTCATGCCTAATCATTTCATCGAACACCTTCAGAGCACTGTCAATATCAGGTTCAGTCAAATTCAGTTAACAGTGTCTGAACCACTGTCGTTTCTTCAGTGTCTGTTGTCGATCACACCAGTGCCCCGGCGTCGCCGCGTTCCCTGTCCCCTCCTCCTTGTCCTCTGCACCGCACGAGCGCCTGGAAGCTTGCGGACGTCGGCGACGAGCAGCAGAAGGTGCGCCGCCCCGTGACCGACGCCAGCGGCGGCTTTGCGGCCGTCAGAAGAGTGGCGCAGCACAGACGGCGCCGTCTGGCGCCGCCCAATCCACCGGAGGTCGCCGCGTTGCCTTCCACTCCCCAGTGCGCGCTGCCACCCTCATCGTGAACCGCTGGGCGCGGAGCGCGCTCTCTGCCGCCGTCGTGCCAGTACGGCGACCCTGACGAGGACCGGCGCCATTACGCCATGCCTGACCGAGTTTAGCAGGGGAACGGGACCAGTAACTCCCACTGATGCTGCCTGGCCACCTAAAACCCCTGCCAATCCACTGCCTCGCCGTAATTGCTCGCCGGAGATTCTCCGTTCACGGCCACCCCCTCGAGCCGCCTATAAATAGAGGCCCCGAGCTCCAGCTAGTACCCACACCACCTCTACACTCCACCAAGACCCCGCCTAGCCACTGGAAGAGCCCCGAGGGAGTCTCCTTCCTCAACTCCGGCCGCCGCGACCCGCCACGGGATCCAGCTCGATTCACTCCCGTGCGTGCACCTCTGCCTCCCATCTCTTGCCAGTAGCTCTCTAGTGCATCCCTCCTTCTGACCCGCGCTTCAATTCGAAGTTTGCAGCACACCACCGGAGTTCCCCACCATCGCCCGAGCCGCCGTCCGCCGGAGAAAGTGTCGCCGTCGACGTGGTGCTCCCCGACGCCCAAGTCCACCACCCACCGACGCGGAAGGACACGCTGATACTCTTGGTACACTCCGATCTCCCTAACTCGCCGTGGTTCGACGCCGGCGACCACCGCAGCCTTCGGGCGCCGGCGAGGTTTTTCAAACCTGACATGTGGACCCCCCACGTCAGCCTCTCTTCTTCACCCCCGAAGCGTTTTCTGTTGGCGCCTTCGGGCAGAGTACGTTTTCTCTGCAGGCTGGCGCGTTTCTATTCGAACCGTTTTCTGTTTTCTCAGTTAAACCCCTGGAACTTTTCTGTTTCATTACAGATGAGTCCCTGGACAGAAACCCTTATAACTTTTTAATAAAGAGTGATTTTTGAGTGATTCTTTTTCTGACAGTCTTATAATTTTGTCTAGTTTTTTATGGGATTTATTTGAAAAAATTTTGAGACAACTTTTATGCACGCATTGGTTTTCACGTTAGTATGCATTTTCGCTATACCGTAGGTTCCGGAAGAGGTGACGGAGCCGCGAACTTCGCCGAGCTAGACTCCGACTTCTCCGAACCAGGCAAGCATGTTTGAACCTTTGATATGATGGATGTTTTGCATGATTTCGTGAAAGGTTGTGCAAGGCATATGAGTATCGGTGAGTACCTAGTTGCATGTGAGGCAACTACCCGGGTGTTCCTAAGTACTGTGATTTCTGTTGAGAGATGGCCTAGTCATGTGGTGACATGAAGGGCAGTAAGGTGGTACTGTTGTAGCATGCCAGCCTTACATCATCCGATAAATTCCGACATTAACGTGGACGGAGTCACATTATCGTTCTTCCCCTTCCGTGCTACCACTTGTTTTCTGCCAGAATGCAGTTTAGTAAGTTGGTAACCTCTTTCCGTGTACACACCAAACAGAGGGGCCGGGATGATGGTTCCATGGCCCTGGATGAAAGCCAGTCATCCGGTCAGGGGGCATGGGTGTTTGCGGTTGGGACCGAGAGGGGGGCACCCCTTAGAGCGCGCGTATAGAAATTTTGATCCCATGGTACGCGAGGTTGTAGCCTCCCCGTCTCAAGGTTTTCTTGAACGTTGCCGAGGGTGATTCCTGGCTTCGGAATGTTGAATGGGTGTGTACTGGTTAGACGTGTTCCTTACAAAACACCGTAAACGGAACTAGTCCCCGTGACTACTGAAATCCGTTGGCTGTGGTTAAAGTACAAACTCTGCAGAGTCAAATCCTTCCGAGTCATCGTATCCATGGTCAAGTATAGTGATCAGTGTATCCTTATCTACGTCAAGCCCTCGTGGTTTATTCTTCTTTCCGGTAAGCGAGCATGAGTAGTAAACTGGACTGAACGTTACTCCTGTGGATGGACTAACCCTGTTGTTTATCTCATGCCTGATTATTCTCTGGATATGATTTAAATTCTTGAGCTACTAAGATGTTAAGTTATGAAGCCCTTTACGTGATGTCGCTCAGACGTCCGACTGTGGCATGTTTGTTATTTACCTTCGTATGAGCCGTTTATGTGATGTCGCTCAGACGTCCGACTGTGGCATGTTTGTTATTTACCTTTGTATAAGCCCTTTATGTGATGTCGCTCAGACGTCCGACTGTGGCATGTTGGTTATTTAGTTTTGATATAAGCCCTCTCTGCGATGTCACTCAGACGTCCGACTGTGGCACGCACTATCTTTTATTTTCTATTATAAGCCCTTTATGTGGTGTCGCCCTGACGCCCGACTGCGGCATTGTTATTCTTGCATTTTCCTCTCGAGGAGTCATTCAGACCCTAGTTTGGCACCCAGTATTTAATTTGGGATTTCGGGAGGACTACCGCCCGACTTCTCTTTTTTCCCCATGCATTAGTGTCTCTATGTCTGAATGCACTTGTTAATCTGTTCATATGCTTCATGTTTACATTTGTTATATCTTATGTCCGAACTGTCTTGCGAGTACTTTCATAGTACTCACCTGGTGTGTTGATTTGGCCAGATGTTGATGAAGGCGATCTCTTGGATGAAGAGTTTCATAGTGCGTCCGACGCCTAGAGGAGTCCCAGTCAGTCCCGTGCGATCCTGGATATTGGTCACTTGTGTTATATACGCTTCCGCCACCCGCAATAAGTCTCCTCGAGCCTCACTCCGACGCTCCAAGAGCTGTAGTTTTCAGGAGTCATATCACCCACTTCGCGGTGATATTTCCACCACCGTTGTTATCGTGAGTTAGTAGTTATGCCACCCTATCCGCCGTTATGTTTTATCGGCGTTCATGTAATAAATTGTTGAGCAGTCTCCGCTCAACCTTGTATTATATTCAGTACTCCTGGTATTTTTCTTCTGTGACCAAGATATTGTCTACCAGTGAGAAGGAATTCTTCTTTACTGGTCCGTAAAAGGGATTGGTCTCTCAATAAATATTTTATTGAAAAACCGGTCGTGACAAGCTTGGTATCAGAGCCAGGCTGACTGTAGGAAGCCACTAGGTGCGATCGCTAATCGGTTATTAGCGTCTTTTGTGCTTTTTCAGCATTTTGCAATTGTAGCTATTTTCTGTTGGTCATCATAAATTTATGACTTGACTACTCAGAATTTTTGCCTACTTTTGTAGATGGCTGGCAGCAACTGCGAGACTCGAGTGTTCACGAACGTGCCTGAGGGGTTTGTCAAACTCCTCGTCTCCATCACCAAGCTCACGATCGGGCCAGCGACTCGTCCGGAGTTCACGCTTTATCAGCACAAGCTCAACGACGACGTTTCTATGCACCAAGCCGTGGTGCAATTCATGGGAGGACGTTCTGCATCTCGGCACTTCTGTTTTGTGGGAAGGGCCATGCCTACGGAGAGGCATGCCATGCAGATGGCTGCCTGTGAGGCGATAGCTCGTCTTCGGGACATCCTTCCTATGATGAAGACTCGTCGCTACCACTACCTCCCATGCCATGTGCCATATACCTGTCACTATGCATTTGCCTGCCATCGGGGAGAGCGAGATGAAGCCATCGAGATGGTCGTGGAGTACCTCAAGGCTCCGGAGGAATCCTTCGACAACCTCGTGGATGATCTTGTGGCTGCCCGCATGGACTTAGTCCGGGGCGGTCCTGCCTGCAGGAAGGAGCTTCTCCACATGGCACCGCCTCTGACTTTCGTCTCGTCTTCAGCCTCTTATGCACCGGCCATTTTGGCCACTGCTTGCCGTCTGCCTACCACTGGGGAGTTCGACAGAGTCATCGCTCCTACTCCAGTCAGAGCTGCACCGCCTGCCGCACCCGCACTACCGCCTGTCGCCCCGCGCCGTCATCGCAGCGCAGTGTTACGCGCCAGGAGCCAGCTAGAGAGGAGGTGGAGGTTGAATCTCCTGCACCGCTGAGTCTAGCCCTCGGCAAGGGAAAGGACATCGTCACCATCTCCCACTCAGAGCGCCGAGTAGCCGCGCGTTATGTCTGCTTGTATGATGTGTCTTATCTGTACGCTAGTTTGTATTAGTGTGTTCGCTGCTTTCCGGAGGAGTATGCTAGTCTAAATAACATGTCAGGATTGTGTACGCACATCCTGAGTGCTGTATCGTGTGTTTGCTTTTCGCGTGTAAGATTGGTGTTAAGCAGTTCTTCTCCGTGCAAAATCGTTATGCTTTCTTGAAAAAAATCTTGAGGTCTTTTAAATTGTTGCCTTTGCAAGATTTTTCTTGTGCCACACAGTTCTTCTCATGAGTTTTGCAAAATAATACCCCAGACTGGAAAATTGTCTCGTCCGTGGACTCGTTCCATGCCCATTCAGCCAGAAGAAGTTTATGGGACACAGACTAGCAACAACTTCACTCAGGGACAATCCAGTCAACAGGACAACGAAGCAGCCTTGTCTCAAGTATGCCGTCTCTTCGAACAAAGCCAGCAACAGCACCAAGAGATGATGAATCACGTCATCAATATGGGAAACCACCGTGAACCCTATCAACCACATTCCAAGTTGTCTGAATTACAGAAGACTCGCCCTTCAACGTTTGCTCACACCGATAGGCCGCTGGAAGCCGATGATTGGCTTCGTGACATCGAGAGAAAGCTGATTATCGCTCAGTGCTCAGACCATGAGAAGGTGCTTTATGCACCACACTACCTTACTGGAGCAGCTGCAGCATGGTGGGAAAACTTCCTACACATGCATCCCAGTGAACACAACATCACCTGGGAAGAATTCAAGGAAGGCTTTCGTGGGGCACACATCCCCAGGAGCATCATAAAAATCAAGAAGAGAGAATTTGACGACCTCAAGCAAAGAGGCATGTCAGTGACAGAATACAACGGTCAGTTTACCCAGCTATCTCGTTATGCCTACGACGAGCACATGACAGAGAACAAGAAGATGGAAAAATTCCTGGACGGCCTGGCACCGGCACTAAAATGCCAACTGGTTGTACACACTTTCCCGGATTTTAAAACTCTGGTTGACAAGGCCATTACCTTGGAGAATGAGCGCCGTAGTCTGGAAGATATCCGTAAGCGAAAGAGGGACAAGACGACTCTTGCTCGCAACAACCGAAGCAAGACTGAGGTTCCAAGGACAGAAGCAAGGAAATCCACGACTACTGATCTAAGGCCAGTCAGACAGTTTCATGCCAGGGACAAGGAGTTCACGTACCGTCCAGGGGTCACATGCTATGCTTGTGGTGAAGAAGGGCACTATGCTAAACAGTGCCCAAAGCCGAGGAACTCGGCCCCCAAGCCAAACAATGGTGGGAATAATCCAGCCCCCAAGCGCAACAATTTCAATCCCAACAACAACCACAGGAAGGGTCACCTGAACCATGTGACCAGGGAAGAAGCGCAGAATGCCCCAGACATCGTGCTCGGTACGTTCCCTGTCAACACAGTACCTGCCACGGTTTTGTTTGATTCTGGAGCTTCCCATTCGTTCGTTTCGAAGAATTTTGTTTTGCAACATGGTTTTCCGATACTTCCCTTGGAAAAATCTATGATCATCAAGTCCCCCGGAAATAAGCAGATCGCTCAGAGTTACTGCCAAGGAGTGATCATTGAGTTCAAAGGACTAAAGTTCCAAGCAAATCTCATCGTGTTGGAAAATAAGGACTGGATGTCATTTTAGGGATGGACTGGTTGACCACCAACAAAGGATTCATTGATTGTTTCAATCGGACCGTGATACTCACTCACCATCACGGCAAGACAATAAAGGTTACAGCTCAAGAAAGGCCACGGTCACGGCAACCAAAGCTGAACAAAGTGGACATGTCAGAACTGAGAAAAGTTCCAGTGGTATGCGAGTTTCCTGACGTATTTCCTGAAGAACTACCAGGCATGCCACCAGACCGAGAGATAGAATTCAGCATCGAACTAGCACCTGGCACCGCTCCCATCTATAAGAAACCTTATAGAATGGCACCCTCAGAATTGGTGGAGTTGAAGAAGCAGATAAAGGAATTATTGGACAAAGGATTTATTCGAGCCAGCTCCTCACCATGGGGTTCGCCAGTATTATTCGCCAAGAAAAAGGATGGGACACTGAGACTGTGTATAGACTATCGAGCTCTCAATATGGTCACCATCAAAAACAAATATCCGATGCCACGGATAAATGATTTGTTTGACCAGCTCGCACAAGCCAAGGTGTTCTCAAAAATTGATTTGAGATCGGGATATCATCAATTGAAAGTACGGACAGAAGATATCCCTAAAACAGCATTCACCTCCAGATACGGATTATATGAGTTCACAGTGATGCCTTTTGGTCTAACAAACGCCCCCGCATATTTCGTCCACCTCATGAACAAAGTGTTCATGAAATTCATGGACAAATTTGTTGTGGTGTTCATCGACGATATTCTGGTATATTCAAGGACACCAGAAGAGCATGCTGAGCATCTCAGAATTGTTTTGGGAGAATTAAGGAAACATCAGTTGTACGCCAAATTTAGCAAGTGTGAGTTTTGGCTAAGGCAAGTTGGTTTCCTAGGCCACATATTAACCAAGAAGGCGTGGCCGTAGACCCAGAAAAAGTCAAAGCCATACTTGACTGGAAGCCACCCGCCAACGTTACTGATGTGCGGAGTTTCCTGGGAATGGCCGGATATTACAGAAGATTTATTGAAGGATTCTCCACTGTGTCGAAACCAATGACCCAGTTGCTCAAGAAAGACAAGAAGTTTGTATGGACGGAAGCATGCGAGAGAAGCTTCCAAGAGCTTAAGAAGAAGCTAACAACCGCACCGGTATTAACCGTGCCAGACATACACAAGAGTTTTGAAGTATATTGTGACGCGTCCCGAAAGGGCCTCGGATGTGTACTAATGCAGGATGGCAAAGTTGTCGCGTATGCCTCCAGGCAGCTGCGAAAACATGAGGAAAATTACCCAACACATGACTTGGAGCTAGCAGCAGTCATACATGCACTCAAGGAGTGGAGGCACTTTCTGTTGGGAAATCGCTGTGAAATATATACGGACCATAAGAGCCTTAAATATATTTTCACACAACCAGAGCTAAATTTACGCCAACGACGCTGGTTGGAATTGGTCAAGGACTATGATGTCGGCATTCACTACCATCCAGGGAAAGCAAATGTAGTGGCTGATGCCCTTAGTCGAAACCCCAGCCCGGACAACGACGGTCCGCAAAACTTGAGGCCTGAGTTTCAGCAAGAGTTCGCTAGGCTCAACATGGTGTTAGTCTCTGAGGGCACCGTATCAAATCTGGAAATACAACCCACCCTAGTGGAACAAATTAAGAAGGCTCAACAGGGACATCCCAGCATCGAAGGAATAAAGAAGAAAATGAACCTTGGTAAGACTTCAGAGTTCGTCACAGACAGTGAAGGAATATTATGGTACGGAGACAGACTTTGCGTACCTAACATTGAGGAACTCAAGCAACAAATCCTAACCGAAAGCCACACCGCTCCATACTCGATCCACCCTGGAGGAACCAAAATGTACAAAGACATTCAGGAAAGATTTTGGTGGCACGGTATGAAAAGGGATATAGCCCATTTATTGCTTGTTGCGATTCATGTCAGCGCATCAAGGCCGAGCATCAAAAGCCAGCAGGGCTACTCCAGCCAAACAGGATACCGGAGTGGAAATGGGATGAAATAGGAATGGACTTCATCGTCGGACTACCTCGATCACAACGCGGAAATGACGCCATATGGGTCATCACAGACCGACTAACCAAGGTTGCTCATTTCATTCCCGTGAAGACTACCTACTCCACACAAAGGCTGGCCAAGCTTTATCTCTCCCGTATAGTTTGTTTGCATGGAGTCCCAAAGACTATAATATCCGACCGAGGCACTCAATTTGTCTCCAAATTTTGGGATCACCTGCAACAAGCTCTGGGCACGCAACTAGCTTTCAGTACAGCGTACCACCCTCAGACTGATGGACAAACGGAACGTGTGAACCAAATCCTAGAGGATATGCTGAGAGCCTGTGTGCTCACCTATGGATCCAGTTGGGAAGAGAGTTTGCCGTATGCCGAGTTTGCTTACAACAACAGTTACCAAGCCAGCTTGCAAATGGCACCCTTTGAAGCATTGTACGGACGGAGGTGTCGTACCCCACTGAATTGGTCAGAAACAGGTGACAGCCGTATCTTCGGCCCAGACATGCTTAAAGAGGCCGAGGAGAAAGTTAAGCAGATCAGGGACAGACTCAAGACAGCGCAGAGCCGACAAAAGAGCTACTACGATCAAAAACATCGTGAGGTCAGCTTTGAACCCGGTGATTCCGTATACCTACGAGTGTCTCCTATGAGGGGCCTGCAACGGTTCAAAATTAAGGGGAAGCTAGCCCCGAGATTTATCGGACCATTCTGTATAGATGCACGAAGAGGCACAGTGGCCTACCAACTAGACCTACCCAAGGAGCTGTCAGACGTCCATGACGTGTTCCATGTCTCACAATTGAGAAAATGTGTAAGTAACCCGGAGAAGCATGTATCTCATGAAAGCATTGATATACAACCAGACCTCACCTACAGAGAGAGGCCAGTAAAGATTTTGGAAGAGTCTGAAAGGAGGACCCGTCAGAAAACAACAAAAATTTCAAAGTTCAGTGGAGCAACCACACTGAGGATGAAGCTACATGGGAAAGGGAAGATTTTCTCCATGCAGAGTATCCATATCTATTCGAGGATCAACTGAAATCTCGAGGACGAGATTTTTCCTAAGGGGGTAGGTGTTGTGACACCCAAAATTTCATTTGGATTTTTCAAAAATTTTACTTGACTTGAGGGAGGTGATTTAAAATTTTTCTTCAAAAGAACCCTCCCTTTCAAATATTTTTTATGGCAAGAGTTTTATTTGGATTCACCCAAGACTTGTTTTTGGTCTTGGAGGTTCTTGCTTTTTATTTTGGACTCAAGCCAAAATGCTTTTCACTTGGGAAAAATGTCTTTTGAAAATTTCTTTGAAAATGCCCTATAGCTTTTGGAATGATCCTTTCCACTTTCAACAAATCTCTCTTGCCATGACCTTAGTGCAAATCCACTCTCATAAACCTTTCCTCATCTTTGGATCATGTTTACTTCAAATCCAGCAAGTTGAACCTCTCCATATAATTTTTCCCATTTATTTCTTATCAAAACAATTTCTGCCATATATCTTGATCCTTGGAGATTTACAAAGGAACTACTCCTTCTGCTTTGATTTTTGCCCCCAAACCTTTTCCCTTCCTAGTCCTTTGAACCCTCAACCAAGATCCATGAAGATCCACTGGTCTCCAGTTCAAATTTTTCAAACTATACTTGCTGCAAGTTTGGACCAGATTTGCCAAATTTGATGAAATTCATTCAAATCCTTCTCCAAAAATTCTGAGTAAAATCAGGCAGCCTCTGGGTGCATTGAGTGGTCACCTCACCAAGCCCCAGCTCCAGGAAAATTTTCTTCATACCTAATCATTTCATCGAACACCTTCAGAGCACTGTCAATATCAGGTTCAGTCAAATTCAGTTAACAGTGTCTGAACCACTGTCGTTTCTTCAGTGTCTGTTGTCGATCACACCAGTGCCCCGGCGTCGTCGCGTTCCTGTCCCCTCCCCTTGTCCTCTGCACCGCACGAGCGCCTGGAAGCTTGCGGACGTCGGCGACGAGCAGCAGAGGTGCGCCGCCCCGTGACCGACGCCAGCGGCGGCTTTGCGGCCGTCAGAGAGTGGCGCAGCGCAGACGGCGCCACCAGCGCCGCCCAATCCACCGGAGGTCGCCGCGTGGTCTTCCACTCCCCAGTGCGCGCTGCCACCCTCGTCGTGAACCGCTGGGCGCGGAGCGCGCTCTCTGCCGCCGTCGTGCCCGTACGGCGACCCCGACGAGGACCGGCGCCATTACGCCATGCCGACCGAGTTTAGCAGGGGAACGGGACCAGTAACTCCACTGATGCTGCCTGGCCACCTAAAACCCCTGCCAATCCACTGCCTCGCCGTAATTGCTCGCCGGAGATTCTCCGTTCACGGCCACCCCCTCGAGCCGCCTATAAATAGAGGCCCCGAGCTCCAGCTAGTACCCACACCACCTCTGCACTCCACCAAGACCCCGCCTAGCCACTGGAAGAGCCCCGAGGGAGTCTCCTTCCTCAACTCCGGCCGCCGCGACCCGCCACGGGATCCAGCTCGATTCGCTCCCGTGCGTGCACCTCTGCCTCCCATCTCTTGCCAGTAGCTCTCTAGTGCATCCCTCCTTCTGACCCGCGCTTCAATTCGAAGTTTGCAGCACACCACCGGAGTTCCCCACCATCGCCCGAGCCGCCGTCCGCCGGAGAAAGTGTCGCCGTCGACGTGGTGCTCCCCGACGCCCAAGTCCACCACCCACCGACGCGGAAGGACACGCTGATACTCTTGGTACACTCCGATCTCCCTGACTCGCCGTGGTTCGACGCCGGCGACCACCGCAGCCTTCGGGCGCCGGCGAGGTTTTTCAAACCTGACATGTGGACCCCCCACGTCAGCCTCTCTTCTTTCACCCCCGAAGCGTTTTCTGTTGGCGCCTTTGGGCAGAGTACGTTTTCTCTGTGGGCTGGCGCGTTTCTATTCGAACCGTTTTCTGTTTTCTCAGTTAACCCCTGGAACTTTTCTGTTTCATTACAGATGAGTCCCTGGACAGAAACCCTTATAACTTTTAATAAAAAGTGATTTTTGAGTGATTCTTTTTCTGACAGTCTTATAATTTTGTCTAGTTTTTTATGGGATTTATTTGAAAAAATTTGGAACAACTTTTATGCACGCGTTGGTTTTCACGTTAGTATGCATTTTCGCTATACCGTAGGTTCCGGAAGAGGTGACGGAGCCGCGAACTTCGCCGAGCTAGACTCCGACTTCTCCGAACCAGGCAAGCATGTTTGAACCTTTGATATGATAGGTGTTTTGCATGTTTGCGTGAAAGGTTGTGCATGGCATATGAGTATCGGTGAGTATCTCGTTGCATGTGAGGCAACTACCCGTGTGTTCCAAAGTTACTGTGATCTCTGATGAGAGATGGCCTAGTCATGTGGTGACATGAAGGGCAGTAAGGTGGTACTGTTGTAGCATGCCAGCCTTACGTCATCCGATAAATTCCGACGTTAACGTGGACGGAGTCACGTTATCGTTCTTCCCCTTCCGTGCTACCACTTGTTTTCTGCCAGAATGCGGTTTAGTAAGTTGGTAACCTCTTTCCGTGTACACACCAAACAGAGGGGCCGGGATGATGGTTCCATGGCCCTGGATTAAAGCCAGTCATCCGGTCAGGGGGCATGGGTGTTTCCGGTTGGGACCGAGAGGGGGGCACCCCTTAGAGCGCGCGTATAGAAATTTGATCCCATGCTACGCGAGGTTGTAGCCTCCCCGTCTCAAGGTTTTCTTGAACGTTGCCGAGGGTGATTCCTGGCTTCGGAATGTTGAATGGGTGTGTACTGGTTAGACGTGTTTCTTCCAAAACACCGTAAACGGAACTAGTCCCCGTGACTACTGAAATCCGTTGGCTGTGGTTAAAGTACAAACTCTGCAGAGTCAAATCCTTCCGAGTCATCGTATCCATGGTCAAGTATGTGATCAGTGTATCCATATCTATGTCAACCTCGTGGTTATTCTCTTTCCGGTAAGCGAGCTGAGTAGTAAACTTGGTGAACGTTATTCCTGTGGATGGACTAACCCTGTTGTTTATCTCATGCCTGATTATTCTCTTGATATGATTTAAATTCTTGAGCTACTAAGATGAAGTTATGAAGCCCTTTATGTGATGTCGCTCAGACGTCCGACTGTGGCATGTTTGTTTTTACTTTTATAAGCCCTTTATGTGATGTCGCTCAGACGTCCGACTGTGGCATGTTTTTATTTACTTTCAATATAAGCCCTTTATGTGATGTCGCTCAGACGTCCGACTGTGGCATGTTTGTTATTTACTTTCTATAAGCCCTTTATGTGATGTCGCTCAGACGTCCGACTGTGGCATGTTGTTATTTACTTTTGATATAAGCCCTTTGTGATGTCGCTCAGACGTCCGACTGTGGCACGCACTATCTTATTTTCTATTATAAGCCCTTTATGTGGTGTCGCCCCGACGCCCGACTGCGGCATTATTATTCTTGCAGTTTCCTCTCGAGGAGTCATTCAGACCCTCGTTTGGCACCGGTATTATTATTCTTGCAGTTTCCTCTCGAGGAGTCATTCAGACCCTCGTTTGGCACCCAGTATTTATTTTGGGATTTCGGGAGGACTACCGCCCGACTTCTATGTTATTTCCCCATGCATTATTTGTCTCTATGTCTGAACGCACTTGTTATTCTGTTCTTATGCTTCATGTTTACATTTGTTATATCTTATGTCCGAACTGTCTTGCGAGTACTTTCATAGTACTCACCTGGCTTGTTGATTTGGCCAGATGTTGACGAAGGCGATCTCTTGGATGAAGAGTTTGATAGTGAGTCCGACGCCTAGAGGAATCCCAGTCAGTCCCTGTGCGATCCTGGATATTGGTCACTTGTATTATATACGCTTCCGCCACCCGCAATAGACCTCCTCGAGCTTCACCGCAACGCTCGAAGAGCTGTAGTTTTCAGGAGTCATGTCAACCGCTCCGCTGTGATTTTTCCACCACCGTTGTTATCGTGAGTTAGTAGTTATGCCACCCTATCCGCCGTTATGTTTTATCGGCGTTCATGTAATAAATTGTTGAGCAGTCTCCGCTCAACCTTGTATTATATTCAGTACTCCTGGTATTTTTCTTCTGTGACCAAGATATTGTCTACCAGTGAGAAGGAATTCTTCTTTACTGGTCCGTAAAAGGGATTGGTCTCTCAATAAATATTTTATTGAAAAACCGGTCGTGACACTGCCGCCTCCCGGTCGCGCCTCCAGCCCCTAGCAGCCGGCGGCTCGGAGATCGGTCGGCGCCACCAAGACGAATTCCCTGAGAGCCGCCGCTACGTCGTCGTGACCAGTCAAGCCGGCGACAAGCGCAGTCGCGCGACAACATCAAGAAGTTAATGCAGTCGCCTCTAGCGCCCGAGTTCATGCCTGGTCAGAAAGCATCAGCTGGAGCCAGGCCGACCACCAGAGGTGATGCCCTCTCTGGCTCCTATGCGATGGTCTGGATGTCACCCTCGCGACGGAGAGGCGAGCTGCCCGATTCTCCCGCGTCCTGATAGATGGCGGAAGTAGTATCAACATACTGTACCGCGATACCATGGAGAAGCTGAACATCAAAGCAAAGCAGCTTATGCTGAGCCGCACCGTCTTCCATGGTATCGTCCCCGGCTTGTCTTGCTCCCCAATCGGCAAGATTAAAATGGATGTTCTCTTCGGAGACAAAGATCATTTTCGCGGAGAAGCAATCTGGTTCGAGGTAGTGGATTTGGAGAGCCCCTATCATGCTCTGCTTGGCCGACCTGCCCTGGCCAAGTTCATGGCTGTGCCCCACTACGCCTACCTGAAGATGAAGATGCCGAGCTCGAAGGGGATCATCACAGTAGCCGGCGACTACAAGAAGTCCATCGAGTGTGCCATGGCCAGCAGCCGGCTGGCCGAGTCCCTCGTGGTGGCAGAGGAGAAGAAGATGCTAGAGCGGGTTGTGGCCATGGCCGGCAAGCAGCCGGCCCTGTCCCCCAACCCCAAAGATTGTGATGCGCAGGGCTCCTTCCAGCCTGCCAAAGAGACGAAGAAGATACCTCTGGACCCGGAGAACCCGGAGAGGTTCGCTGTCATTGGGGCGAACTTGGACAGTAAATAGGAAGGCGAGCTCGTCGACTTCCTCCGGGAGAATCGAGACATTTTTGCATGGTCCCCAAAGGACATGCCGGGTGTCCCGAAGGATTTCGCCGAGCACAAATTGCATGTCCGCGCCGACGCGAAGCCGGTCAAGCAACCCCTCCGCCGACTGTCAGAAGAGAAGCGAAGAATCGTGGGAGAAGAGATAGCCCGGCTCCTTGCCGCTGGCTTTATCATGGAAGTGTTCTTTCCAGAGTGGCTTGCCAACCCAGTTCTGGTTCTGAAGAAGAATAACAAGTGGCGTATGTGTATAGACTACACCAGCCTGAACAAGGCCTGCCCAAGGATCCGTTTGCTCTGCCACAGATTGACCAAGTGATAGACTCCACAGCCGGATGCGAGCTGTTGAGTTTTTTGGACGCCTACTCAGGGTACCATCAGATCAAGTTGGACCCAGCTGACCGCCTGAAGACTGCCTTCATCACACCCTTTGGAGCTTTCTGCTACCTGACTATGACATTCGGCTTGAGGAATGCCGGTGCCACTTTTCAGCGTTGCATGCAGAAATGCCTCTTGAAACAACTCGGCAGAAATGCCCACATCTATGTAGACGACATTGTGGTGAAGACAGAGAAGCGCGGCACCTTGTTGGAAGACCTGAAAGAAACATTCGCCAACTTGCGCCGATTCCAAATCAAGCTCAACCCCGAGAAGTGCGTGTTCGGAGTGCCAGCTGGCCAGCTGCTAGGCTTCCTGGTCTCCGAACGCGGCATCGAGTGCAACCCCGTCAAGATCAAGGCCATCGAGAGGATGGAGATTCCCACCAAACTGCGAGATGTGCAGAAGTTCACCGGCTGCTTGGCCTCCCTGAATCGTTTTATCAGCCGACTAGGAGAGAAGGCTCTCCCCCTGTACCGACTCATGAAGAAGTCCACTCACTTCGAGTGGAACGACCAAGCCGACCAAGCCTTCCATGAGTTGAAGAAAATGCTGACCACTCCGCCTGTCCTGGCAGCGCCGACTGAAAAGGAGCCCATGCTCCTCTACATCGCCACGACTAGCCGAGTCGTCAGTACTGTTGTTGTGGTCCAGCGCCCGGAAGAAGGCCGAGCCCAGCTAGTCCAGAGGCCGGTGTACTACCTAAGCGAAGTGCTATCCAGCTCAAAGCAGAACTACCCGCACTACCAGAAGATGTGCTATGGGGTATATTTCGCCGCCAAGAAACTGAAGCCCTAGTTCCAAGAGCACCCCATCACGGTTGTGTGCACCGCTCCGCTCGCCGAGATCATAGGCAGCCGGGATGCATCCGGCCGGGTGGCTAAATGGGCCATTGCACTGGCGCCCTGCACGATCTTCTACCAACCCCGCACCGCCATCAAGTCCCAAGAATTGGCCGACTTCCTCGTCGACTGGGCCGAGACCCAGTACCTACGGCCGGCTCCCGACTCTACCCATTGGCGCATGCACTTTGACGGGTCCAAGATGCACACCGGCTTGGGAGCCGGCATCGTCCTCACCTCTCCCAAAGGCGACAAGCTCAAGTACGCGCTGCAGATCCACTTCGCCGCCTCCAACAATGTGGCCGAGTACGAGGCGCTCGTACATGGGCTCCGGCTAGCCAAAGAGCTCGGCATACGCCGGATCCTGTGTTACGGCGACTCAGACTTGGTGGTCCAGCAGTCGTCTGGCGACTGGGACACCAAGGACGCGAACATGGCGAGCTATCGATTCCTCGGCCAGCAGATCAGCGGATACTTCGAAGGGTGCGAGTTCCTTCACGTGCCAAGGGCCGACAACGACCAAGCAGATGCCCTAGCACGGATCGGCTCCACCCGACAAGCCATACCGACTGGCGTCTCCCTCCAGCGCCTCCTCAAGCCGTCCATCAAGCCGTCTCCAGAGTCGGACTCTATCTTCGTACCGCCTGCGCCAGATGCAGCCGGATCCGACTGGAGGAAATCCGTAGGCGGCACGGGGACTTCGACAACTGGCCCGGGGACTGCCGTAGTCGCACTCGGCCCGGGGACTTCAGAACCTGGCCCGGGGACTGCAGCAGTCGGCCCGGGGACTGCAACGACACAAGAAGCGGTGGCCGACTTCAATTCCACGCCACCCAGCCCACCCACCCGAGTCATGGTGGCTACACTAACAGAAGAAGAAGTCACAGCTCCATCATGGGCCCAGCCCATCCTCAAGTTCCTAGTCAGCAGAGAGCTGCCGGCTGATGAGATCTCAGCAAGACTAGTGCAACGACAAGCCGCAGCATATGCAATAATCAACAGAGAGCTTGTGAAGCGCAGCGTCACTGGAGTCTTCCAGCGTTGTGTCGAGCCAGAAAAAGGAGTGGCATTCCTCAAGGATATCCACCAAGGCGAATGCGGCCACCACGCAGCCTCAAGATCACTTGTGGCCAAGGCTTTCCGCCATGGTTTCTTTTGGCCGACTGCCTTGGAGGATGCTAAAGAAATAGTCAAGAGCTGCAGAGGATGCCAAGTTTTTAGTTCCAAGCAACACCTGCCGGCTTCTGCCCTCAAGACCATTCCCCTCACCTGGCCTTTTGCCGTCTGGGGACTGGACATGGTGGGCCCTTTCAAGATAGCCCGCGGCGGCTTGACACATCTACTTGTCGCTGTGGACAAGTTCACAAAGTGGATCGAAGCAAAGCCGATCAAGAAGCTGAACAGGCCGACTGCCATGACATTCATCACTGACATCACTACTCGGTACGGCGTGCCGCACAGCATCATCACCGACAACGGCACGAACTTCGCCAAAGGAGCACTGGCACGTTTCTATGCAACGCAGGGCATCCGACTGGACTTAGCGTCCGTTGCCCACCCGCAGTCAAACGGCCAGGTCGAGCGAGCAAATGGACTCATCCTCTCCGGCATCAAGCCCCGACTGGTTGTACCACTGGAGCGATCGGCCGGCTGCTGGCTCGATGAGCTGCCGGCTGTCCTCTGGAGTCTGCGCACTACACCCAACAAGTCAACCGGCTTTACTCCATTCTTCCTTGTATATGGTGCCGAGGCTGTCATCCCAACAGACATCGAGTTCGACTCACCTCGGATCACCATGTACACGGAGGAGGAGGCCAAGGAAGCAAGAGAAGACGGCGTCGACCTACTGGAAGAAGGCCGGCTGTTAGCACTCAGCCGGTCCGCCATCTACCAGCAAGGGCTGCGCCGCTACTACAACCGCAAGGTCAAGCCAAGATCCTTCCAAGAGGGCGACCTTGTGCTCCGGCTGATCCAGCGAACAGCCGGCCAGCACAAGCTCTCGGCCCCTTGGGAAGGCCCCTTCGTCATCAGCAAGGCACTAGGCAACGACTCCTACTACCTGATCGACGCGCAAAAACCAAGAGCACGCAAGAGAGACGACTCCGGCAAGGAGTCGGAGCGACCATGGAACGCAAACCTCCTGAGAAGATTTTACAGTTGAAAGCAGTATGTATCATGCTACCTTTTTTGTATTAAGTACGAGACAAACGGGCCCCCGAGGCGCACTCGGGGACTGCCCTCCTTTATCTATGAATGACGAGTGTCATATTCATGAATGTATTATTACATTTGATTTTTATCTGGCACCGGGTTCGACTAGTCGGCCCGGGGACTGGCCGCCTTAAGTTATATTAAAAGTTCTACCTGAAGTTAGACAAGTAGTGTGCCAGCACCCGAGCCCTCTCTTGTTGAAAGTCGCAGCTCGAAGAACCGACTGTTCGACTGGCAAGAGCCAAAGGCAGAAAGGATGCCCACACAAAAAATGTCTAAGGACTAACGAACTTATATAACACAAGCCGGCCTCCAACCACGCCTACCGGCTGTCAAAATAGCCGGCTGGCCGGCTTCCCAGTCACTTCGCTACAATCCAACAAAGCTAGAGTACTTGCCTTCCAACCGGCCAAGCACTTCTCCAGCCACAGACTGCAGAGCAGCTGTCCGGCTGGGAAGGCGGCAACCAAGGGAGGGCGGCAAAGGAAACAGCCGAAGGATAAAAAGCAAAGAACAAGG
Organism: Triticum aestivum; assembly: GCF_018294505.1. Taxonomy (NCBI): domain Eukaryota; kingdom Viridiplantae; phylum Streptophyta; class Magnoliopsida; order Poales; family Poaceae; genus Triticum; species Triticum aestivum. The sequence goes on along the minus strand of NC_057814.1, from coordinate 589,854,070 downwards.
GAAAGCCAAACGCATGCATAATTATATTTACACATAAGGCCTTCAACAGGCCGGCAGTCAATATAGTTCGAATACACCCCAGTAGGTGGAATTGTGCAAACTTAACAAAAATACTGTTCCAAGAGCAATAAAACAGGAAAGTAGAGGCAGCAGATTAGACTAAGGGCGCAGCAGGGGAGCCAGGCTGGTCGGTGGAGCCGGCGGCGCCGGCTGGAGGAGTGACGGCTGGTGAGTCTCGGCTTGATCATCGCCGGCTGCAGGCGGTGCGCCGTGCGTGCCTTGTTGCTGGAGGCACGGTCAAGATGAGGCTGACCGGCCGCTCACCATCTGGCGCGGCGTCTTCACCCTCCTCCTTCTCCCCCTCGCCTCGTCGCTGGAGTCGATCTCCTCCGCCGAGTCCTCGCCGTCTGCCGGGTTCAGCCCGAACCACTCCTCCGGCTGGGCAACGCCGTTGTCATCTACCTTGGGGCGAAGACGCTGGTGTCGGTGTAGTCGGCGATCGCCGAAGCCCGCCGGATGATAGCCGGCCGCGCCGGCTCCAGCTCCGTGTCGGCTTGCTGCCACCAGGTAGCCAGCTGATCCAGGCTCAGGCCGGGATACCAGGCCTTGACGAACTCCAGCGCCCGCCTGGCGCCGGACCGAGCCGCCGAGGCCTTCCAGGCTTCGAAGCGGCCGACTGCCACCGCCAGCCAGTCGGCGGTCCGACTGGGGGTGCGAGAAACCACTTGGCCGGGCCAGAGGGCGGCCAACACTTGCGCCCCGGCACGCTGAAGCCGGCGGAGCAGTCGGTGAGCCGACTGGATGCGGGCCTGGATCGCCAAGAGCTGCTCCTCCAGCGAACGGCCGGCGGTTGGCGAAATCTCGAAGCCAGCCTGCCTTCGCGCTTGGCGGCGGGCCTCGATGGTCTGGTTGGCGGCGGTAGAATAGCCAGGGAAATATTCTGTGCAAGAAAGAAGAAGAAAAGAAGAAAAGAACACCAAGTCAGAAAACGAGCTAAAAGTGGCAGACGGCAAGAAAGGACGAAGAAGTAGGCGGCTTACCGTCAACCAGATCTTCGATCTGACCATAGCCAGAGATCAGAGTTTGCCTTGCTTCAGCCCAGCCAGCCGCCTCCGTCTCGTACTCGGCCTGGAGAGCGGCTTCGCGGTCCTGCACCGCCTTCAGAGCCGCCTTGTGGCCTTCCTCCTGGTCGGCCAACTTCTTGGCCAGGCGGTCGCGTTCCTGCACCAAGGCGGCGAGCTCGGCATCCTTGGCACGAAGGGCAGTCTGAGACTCTCCCGGCTGTGCCCTCAGACCAGCGTTGGCCGCTGCAGAGACGGCAGAAAAAGAAAGAACAGTAAGAGGAAGTCGTCAAGGAAGATCCGACCCGACTGCTCAGCAGTCGGCCCGAATCTCGGGGACTACACCCAGTGGGTGCGCTGACGCGCCCCCACATGAGATAAAGAACAAAGCACGTACCCCGGCTCTCAGTAAGGTCGAAGGTCTTCTGGGTCAGCTCCCGAGCCTGGGAGTTGAAGGCGGCCGCACGAAGATTGTGGTAGTCCTGCAAGATAGACAGAAGATCGAAGTAAGAACAAGAATAGCAAAGCCAAATCCACTAAGAAGTTCCAAGCCGCCTGCTCAGCAGCCGACTCGGAACTCGGGGACTACACCCAGTGGGTGCGCTGACGCGCCCCCACGGAAGAAATCAAGATCAAGAAGAAGCAAGATAAGAAGACTAACCCGGATGGCCGCCCGCGTCGCGAGGAACTGGTGAACTGCCTCAGCACCGTAGCCTGAGCCTGGAGCCGGGTCCGGACGTCCTGCGCGGCCACGTTCATCACGGCCGTCCCTCCGCCCGGCGTCCACCCCGAGGTAGCGCTGGCCACCTTCACATCCTGGGCCGACGAGCTGGAGCCCACGACCGGCTGCAGCTCCGACGCGGCCTTCTATTGCTCTGACGCAGCCATCCCCGCGCGCCGGCTCGGGGGCATCCGGACCGCCAGCTCAGTCCTCGCGGCCGGCTCGTCCCCTGCCGACTGCGCAGGCGGCAGATCAGGCCGGCCGCCTTGAGCCGCCCCAGTCGGCGGGGTCGGCACCGGCGCCCTCTCTAGGACGACGACGTCGTCGTCCCTCTCCAGCCCTGGCTGGTCGCCGCCGGCTCCTTCTGGCGAGGGCTCCAGGGCCCCAGGCGCTGCGACACGCAGCGGGGTGACCATCAAGGCCTCCTCCTCCGCCGCCGCAGCTGCAGCCTCCGCTTGGGCCTTGGCTGCGGCGTCGGCGAGCGCCTTCGCCGCCTCCTCCTCCTGCGCCGCCTGGGCGGCGGCCGCCTTCCGTGCCTCCGCCTCTCGTGCCTCCCGCTCCTCCCGCGCGTTCCGTGCTGTCGCTTCCTGAAGGTCGGCACGGGGGTCCACGCGGCGAGTGGTGCTCCCAGACCCCCTCGGCAACTCGACGACGGGGGCGGCAGCCGCCCGCTCAAGCGACAACGGAGCTCTGGTCGTTTGGAGAAAAAGACAAGGGTTCAAGAACCACCAGAGAAAAGAAAGAAAAAAGGGTACACAAAAGAACTCGAACTTACGCCGACACAGTCTGTGGTTGCTTCACCGTCTTGCGGAAGCGAGCCGCCTTCGCGGCCGCCTCCTCCCGCCTGGTTGCCGCCGCCCCGCCCCTGGGTTTCTTCGTCTGACTGCCGAACAAGCCCTGGGCGGCGCGGCGCTTTTGCCCTCCGCCCCGAGCAGGCGGTGCGGCGGAGGAACCCGTGCCACGTCCAGATGCCGGCCGGCGGCGCGGGACGACTTCGGCCTCATCGTCGTCCGGCCAGTCGTCGAAGGTGACTCCATGCCCGGAGCCGCCTGCTTCGCCGCCGGCTTGGCCACCACCCTCCTCGGTGTTGTCGTCCATAGCGGCCGCCCCCAAGTCGGGGTCCTCCAGGTCGTGCTGCGTACGGTCAGGGACGAATCGGCGCTCCGCATCCGACCCGCTGGCAGGCCGAAGGAGAGGACTCTGTCGAAGACAAGCCGACTAGTCAGAGTCGGCCAAAGGAACTCGGCGACAAAGTTAAGAGAAAAAGAAGAGACAAGGAGAGCATACCATGGGCGGTGGATTGGCTTGGCTATATGGCTCCTTGCCGAACTGCCACTCTTCGAAGAGTTTGCAGTTCGCGAGGTAGTTCACCATATAGGCGACCTCCTCGTGCGGCATGTCCTTGGTGCACATCCGGCTCGGATCGAGCTGGCCGCTCATTTGACAGATCAGATGAGGACTGCTCTGGAGCGGAAGTACCCGGCGCGTGACGAAGCCGGCCAGCAGGTCGGGCCCCGTCAAGCCCTCCGACTGGGTCATCGCTCGCACTCGGGCGACGGCTGCGGACCCAGCCGGCGTCAGAGTCACGGCCCGGTAGGACCACTGGGGCCGCCTGCCCGCCGGTGGGCCGGCTACGTAAGCCGGCAGGTTGACGTAGTCGCCCTGCGGGGCGATGCTTCTGACGTAGAAATACGACTTTTGCCATAGCTTCACCGGCTGGATCGGCGTGATGATGGGGAAGGGGTTGTCGGCAGCCACCCTCCGCACCGCAATGAAGGCGCCAGTCTGAGCCGGCACGCCCTGCGAGCGCGTGCCCAGCTTGGACTGGAAGAACTCCCCCCAGAGCTCGAGGGTGGGGAGGACACCGAGGTAGCCTTCGCACAGGGTGACGAAGGCAGACAGCAGCACCACCGCGTTCGGGGTGAGGTGGTGCGGCTGGAGCTAGTAGAACTCGAGCCAAGAGCGGAAGAAGGCGCTCACGGGCAGGCCGATTCCGCGCAAGAAATGCGAGCGGAAGACCACCCGCTCGCCCTCCCGTGGCTCCGGCATAAGCTCCTTCACCGGCGTGAGACGGACCTCCACCTTGTCCGCGCTGGGCAGCCGCCGCGTCTTGCGGAGGAACTCGATGTGATCTTCGTGGACGTTGGAGCCGTCCCAATCCCTGCCATATTGCTCCGTGGCGGGAGGCATGGTGAAAACAAGCGCGGCGGCGGAGGAACGAGTAGTGGAAGAGCGCGGCGGCGAGGCGTTGTCGCAAGAAACGGCAAGAGAAAGAAGATGGTGGAAGGAGGAGGAGCGTGCGAGAGCCTGCCGCTCTCCCTCTCCCCCTACTTATAGCTTCGCGAGGTGAGGCCGGGGAGGCCGGACGTGGGGTGAGACGTGGGATTAACTGCACCCACTCCCCCCACGCCTCGCGATTATTACGCCCTAAAGGCGTGCCGAAACTGCCGCAAGGAGACGTGCAGGCGGTTTCGGGCTGCAGAGAATCCGCGCCTGGGCCCGGGCGTGGACGTGGCAGGCCCCCGCCCTGCGGCGACGTCCCGTCGCGCGCGTGGGCTGGTAGGCTTTCTGGCCGAGAGAGGCCACGTGGTTCGCAGACGGAAGTGGCCGGCCCGCGGCCCGGTGCACGCACTGGCGAGCTCCCGCCCTCCGACTCCGGAGTTTTTGACCAAGGCGGCGCACCTAACCAAAGCCGGCTCCCAGCTGCCGACTTGTCAAGATAGGAAGCTGACCGAGCTTCTCGACTCCTACCCAACCTCGAAGCCCAATCAGCTTCGGGGACTACTGTCGGAGTAAATGGCCACGGGTAGCCTAGCCAACTGCCCTTGGCTCTTCCAAAAAAATTATCAGGCCTTTGGGCCTTCAAGCACTCCAAGCATTGGACCACCTTCCCTGGCCGGCTACCTCTGAAGCCGACTCACGGAAGGCGGCCCAGCCTCAGAAACCTCCCCCCCCAAGGATAACCACGGGGTGGCCGACTCCAGGAAGCCGGCCGTGAAGGATGCCGACTTCAAGAAGCCGGCCAAGACCGCAACCACCAAAGCTATGCCACATAACGGTGACAAGACGGGTGTGGCCACAGTGCGGCCCAATACCCCCGAAGCCCGAGGCAGGCGTGGCCACAGGACGCCGTACGGGACGGCCATCCCCCGTCCGGCTCGGCACGGTAGCCATGCTGGCCTCGACGTCACCCACAACAGACGCCGGTACGGCCCACGGTCGGCGGGCCCTTTCAGCCAGAGAGAGACGCGGAGGCGGCCCGGCCTCCCCCAGTCGGCCAAGGGCGTAGCCGGCCCCCAGAAGTCGGCTACCCCCTCCCTTGAAGCATGCGCCACATTAAGGAGACAAGACGAGGTAAGGCTACAGTGAGGGCCCTCGAGGCGGCCCACTGTAGCCACGATTACCTCAACGAAGCCCTCGTCATCAGGGGCGAGGCTACAGTAAGCAGCCGCCGACAAGATCCTAGGCGGTGGGGCCGGCCTGTCGACCAAGAGGCCGGCAGCTGGCGGGACCCACTAGTCGGCGGGCCCCAACAGCCGGCGGAGAAGCCGGCAAGCGTAGACACTGACGGCTGAGGCCAGAGCCCAGCCGGATTACAATTGTACCCCCGGGGGGTAGGCCTATATAAACCCCCCGGGGCACCCATGCAAAGGGTTGGCTTCTGAGCATAGCACACACACCATAGAGAGAGAGAAGCGAGAGCTAGCCTTGTTCTTCTTCTCCCTTGAACCCAACAGCTCTAGGAGCGATTGTAGGTACTTTTCCTGATCTAGTGATCATGCGGAGACCCCGCAGAGCAGGACTAGGGGTGTTATCTCCTTGGAGAGCCCCGAACCTGGGTAAGATCCGCCAGCGTGCATGTCTTGGCCTCATCTCGTTTCCAGGCACCGGCGACGTCTTATTGGCACCCACAATGATAAGCCACCCGTTGGCATATGTCGCACCTACCACCCGACATCGGTTCTGCCATTGTTAGCGGGGATGGAAGATTGGACGAGATTTTGTGCGGACAAAGATGGAGAAGCGAATATGTGCTGCAGGAAGTGGACAGGTGATGATGACTACAACACGCCACTTGACTTACGAGACACATACCAGCAGCGTAGGGTCATGTCGATGCTAGACAACTTGCTTGAGTGATCACAGTACTGGTACTCCCTACAGTGCTATGCCCTAACTTGCTTGAGTAGAGTAGTAGAGTAGGACTCTGCTCTACTACTAGCACCGGAGGAGTAGTATATTCTAATCTAAAATAGTTACAAACTTCAATGCCCGAGCGTGGAACGACTACGAACCGTGCTCAAAGACCGTGTCTACGTGGTGTTTGGACATGGGCGACAACCTCAACGCCAACGGTGCTGCTCACGTTGCACCGTATGTGTTTCTGTCCTTGCTGTTCGAAATCGTGGTAGAATTCATGTTTGTACTCTGTATCCTACTACTATGCTAGTCCACATGATTAGTTTCATCTCTGTTATAGCCGTCATTATTTATTTTGTGCTTATTCGGATTAAATCTCGCAGTAACTTGCTCATATATTCAACTGGCGCAACGTCCCCTACAGCCACGCCCGTTTCATGGACGGCCTGGTCGATGCCTCCAAGGAGCCCTTCGTCCACTGCTATGAGTGCCCGATGCCGTTTTGTGGCTCGCCGGCGGACATGGTGCATCGCCTCACGGATGCGTGCAGCGGTCACTGCTGGCCCTTGGCGGAGAACATCAAGTACGAGACGTGCTACCCGTTCACCATGCCGGAGTCGCTAGAGGATCACCGCCGCCTGCTAGTCTCGGAGGAGGACGGCAGCGTCTTCCTCTTGATCGTGGGCAGGAGTAATCCCATGTGTAAAAACTAATGATATCTTGAGAATTTCCTCACCATTGTAATTTGTGCTAAATTTTGACCAAAGATTTAACTGGTTTATTCCTCACCATTGTAATCCCTCCGTCTAGGTGTGTAAGTCATCTTACGAAAACCAAATAATCCCAAAACACTTAGGCGCGGTGCATTAACTTCTACCTCGTTTCTTGTTTCTTGGCATATCAACCAATAAGAGATAAAGAGTGTGCATGCTTTTAATGACTTGAGATATCAAACATGACATGCAGTGGTTAGTTCATTGCATGCAATACTATTAATTAGCAAATAAACATTAACATTTCTCGCTTTCTCCTCCTCCTTGGTCACGGTGCACAACCTAAGATGACTTACTCACCTAGACAGATGGAGTAGTGCATGTGACATGCACTAACATTTCATTAGTTAAATTTATGATCAAAATTTGACACAGATTACAATGGGGACCAATAAACCAGGACGGAGGTAGTAGTTAGAGCATGGTTAATAGTATAGCCAGCTGCTGGCTATAAGCCAGTGCCATGTCATCTACAGCCCATCTTATAGCCAACATGTACAACAATAGATCAAAAGAGTGTACTACTTTTTTATTATGTGGCCCACTTCTCATTCTCACAAAGTGCCTAGGAGCACGTGCTAGAGCTGGCTCTTCGCGAAGAGCCCGCTTACCTTCTCTCTCCTCTTCTCTTTCCTCCAACTAAGCAGAAATATACTAGTTTATTTCTTATAGCCCACTGACTCAGCTCTATTTTACTTGCTCTTATGGGATTACTAATCTAGAAGCCTAAAAGAACTGGCCCCTGGTACTCCTACTAGTAGTAGTACTCAAGTTGGAATTCCAATTGCACGGCACAACTTGTTAGTCAAAAAAATTCGATACAGGGTGCAGGAAGCGGTTTGGGAATTTGCATGCCTTTCCAACCAATGAGATACTCCGTACAAAGTACGACAGAGAAATAACCACAGAGAAGGAAGCTAAAAGTAAACAATCAAACGAGCATTTTTGCATTTGTTTTGCATTGAATCGTTTCACAAGCTTGACTAGTGCTGTTTTTCTACTTTTACAAAAACCGCATCGTAATGTTAAAACGTGCATTTGCACGTACATAAGTAATAGTAGTAATCCCTCCGTCTAGGTGTATAAGTCTTCCCTCCTTCTTGGTCACGGTGCACAACCAAAGATGTCTTATTGACCTGGACGGAGGGAGTAGCACAATCAGCAAGCATATATCGAGAGAGACGTGTAGTGCGATAGTATATAGTAAAGTTTGTGCTATATGCACGCACTTGCAAAATGCGTACGAATACACAAGGTTTCCAAACATCCATTTTACATACTTAATTAAGGACGCTAAAAATTTCTGAACGTTCGGGATTTATCATTTGCGTCCCAAAACTAATGAGATCGCCTTACGAAACAAAAATTATACTCCTCCTAAAAGCCACGGCGCTCGCAGGAGCGCTTGCGGCGCGCCACGAGTGCCCTGGTGCGCGGCCGTTTCCCAGCGCGCCGACACAACGCCTCTTCCTCAGCCTCGCAACTCGCGAGGTGCTGATTGGCGGCTTGTCGGCGGGCGAGCGCGATCTCACCGGTGTGGTGATCTGGCGCCAATAGGTACTCCTCCTCGCTGGAAGCGTGCACCCGGTCCACGTACCACCAAGCGTAGATGAGGCGGTTGGGCCCAACTGCACTCAGGGCGTCGGCACGGGCGTCCTCCGCCACCCTCACGGCCCTCGCACGAGCCTTCTGCCAAAGAGCCAATTGCCTGACTCTCTCGGACGCGACATAGGCCTCCCAGGCAGCTTGTTCCGCGGTGCGCTTCTCTTCCTCGGCCTTCTTGTCCGCCTCTATTTTGGCGCGCTCTGCTAGAGGCAAAGCCTCCCAAGAGGCGACATCCATTTCTTTCCAAAGCTCCTCAAGGCTGGGGGGCTCGGCGGGCGGCGCGGTGTTCTCCTCGTAGCGGGGAGCCGACGCGTCCTCCCGCACGTGTGCTGGCGAGATTGGGAACGCCGACGCGTCCACCTCGATGCGTCGCGGCGAGGAGCGGAACGCCGACGCGTCCTCCTCGACTAGTGGCGGCGAGGAACGGAACGGCGACGCATCGCGTAGCGGCGAGGAGCGGAACACCGACGCGTCCTCCTCGACTAGTGGCGGCGAGGAACGGAACGACGACGCGTGACCGTCCGCGCGGTGCAGCGAGGGGCTCCTAGGGCTTGGGAGGGGCGATGCCATGGTGGTCGACGTGAGAGGGGCGGGGAGGAGATAGCGATGAATGTGAACGTGAGGGGGAGGAGATAGCGATGTCGTGGGAGGCGCAGTATTTATAGCGAGCAATGGCACACCTACGTAAGATATGGACTGAGATGCACTGACTTAACTGCAGGTCCAGTTGTTTCACTGACATGTGGGCCAGACCCCTGTTGGGCCCATTTGTCAGTGACCCAATGCACCTACAGTTAAGTAACAACTACGTGGGCATATTTGTTGGAGTAAATTACGGGGAAGCGAAGGGGTGGAAATATTGCTGGTCACAACGGATTGGACGAGCGTGGGGGGAGGAGAGTCATGCATGCAGATTTTTTCACACGGGGTGGAGTGGTGGGACCGCCGGAGGGAGAAGGAGAGTTTGGCAGGCATATTGTTTCCACACATGGAGAGGAAAAGATTTGGAGACGAACGTGCTTCCTGCAGGTATGGGGAACGGTGCATAATAAGTCATCTTGCATGCCGGGCTAGGTATAGTCTCAAGTCATTAAAAACATACACGCCCCACACATGTTCATATTTCAAGGTGCAATAAATTATGGCATGCGATGATTAAGGCTGGCCATAATGGTGGTATATTAGCTGGAATCATGCACACGGGAATAGCAAACATGCTGATGTGGCAAAGAATTAAAAAAGAGAGGGGGGGGGGGTTAGAGTAACTAATGTTCATGCATGCATTGGTAAACACATTTTTTTGTGAAGAACAACATCACTAGTTGAGTACTTTTGCAGACTTCAAAAACTATTCCACCGCCTCTACTATCTTGCTAAGAGTAGGTGAAAATTTTGAATCGAGCCCTTTAAACTAGAAGGGAGGTAGTGGTACTCTAAGGTTGGTCATAGTGGGGAGTAACTTAGACTAGTAACATGCATATGTTACTAGTCTATGTTACTACCTCTATAGTGCATAGTATCATAGATTAGTATCATAGGTGGTCTCATTTATTGCCATGCATGACACATAGTAGCATCACATTTATTATGTTACGGTATCTACCTATGTTACTATAATCATCTCTCTCTTATACTCATTATAATCAGTATTGTAGATATTGATATTTTTAGTATAAATTTGGTCGTGGGATTTCATTGATGCCTGTCAAAGCGTGGAGGAAGCGGAGCTTAGGGCTTGCATTGTCGGTCTCTACATAGGTATTTCTCTTTATAATCCTGTAATTTTAGAGACTGATTGCGCTTTTGTGGTAGCGACTCTTGCATCGGGGGACTATGAGAGGTCTGCTATGCGTGACCTGAAGATGAAAGCGTTGAGCATCTCGAAGTTGATCAACAATCTTCAATTGTCAAAGATTAGCCGTTCGGCCAATAAGGTGGCACACTTAATCGCTAAGTATAGCTTTGACAATAGAATAGATGGTATTCTTGTAAATAACGTACCGCCCTGTGTGGTGAATATTGTATCGAATGAGTGTACTGGTGTGGCTGGTTAATTAATATAAGGTGGTGTTCAAAAAAGTATAAATTTGGTCAAACACTTTGCAAACGGTTGACGGAAGTAAAAAGGACCAGAGGGAGTATCATTCATGCGGAGTAGGCAAAAAAAAATTGCTTGTCTAAAAAAAGGCAAAAAAATTGCTCATTTATAGCCGGTCGAAGTCTCAAAGGGCGCGACCGCGCGAGGGAGGCGAAGGTCGTGGGAGGCGCGACGTTTGACGGAATTAAGTGAAGTTACATCCACGCACCGGCATGGCGTGCGAACAGGCAGAAGCTATACCGTCAGGCCTACGATATGGGTCTAGTAGACATGACATCTAGTGGGTCCCGCATAGTTCTCGAGAACTCTTTGGGGGCTTGCAGCCGTTTATCCACCGGCCAAGCAAGCAACCCCACGCCGTTTGCACGCCCTACTCGTCCCCGTCTTCTACCTAACAACAGTTTGCTCCCAGTCATCCCGTCCTTTCACATTAGTTCGCTCCCAGTTTTTTTGCGGGGTACAACAGTTCAACTTCTCCTAACCCTCCTCCAAAATCCATGGCCTCCTCAATCTCCATGGTCGCCGCTGAGTACCAGGTTAGAGCCATCACCGGCGATCAGTTCATCGTCATCTACACACGTGGATCCGAGACGGTGAAAGCATGGCTTGCTCGCTTCCTACGCATGTCCAACAGTTCAACGGATGAGTGGGTCGCTGGGCTAGATGTTGAGTACACCACAGTCCTGGGATGAGAGAAGGATCTAAAGGACGAAGAGAGGAAGAAGCCCGCCATGATCCAGGTTTGCGTACATAATGTTTGCTTGGTCTACCACATATGCCATGCCGACGTTGAGTGCCAGGATTTTAAGAACTTCCTCAAGGACAAAAGAGTGAAATTCGTTACTGTAGGCTTTAAGAACGATATGGATGTCCTGCGTTGGATAGGTCTCGTTGTAGGCCAGCCCTTCGATCTCCAGAAGGCAAGCCTGGTGTCCTCCTCTCAACCTTCAATGTTGGGTCTGGCAGCAGCCATGATTGATCCTTCGTACGCTAAACTGAAGAAACCTCATCACGAGTTTCATCATGCATGGGAGTCGAAGACATTAGATGAAGATCGCATCCTGTACGCAGCAATGGATGCCTACCTTTGTTCAAATATCTACAAGGGTTGGATGAAGAAGCAGAGCCCAGTGTCCGGTTCAAGCAAAGAAGCGTCGGCGAAGAGGAAGAGGAAGAGGGACGAGGACGAAGTCGAGGACGTGGACTCGGACTCCGAGTAGGTGGCAGTGCTGCCGCTCATGCTGGTTCTACTGCAGTGTCAAGCGGACTAGTTGCTTAGTTTATTTTCAAGGGTGTGTTGTGCTGAGGCCCCAGCAGAACTATGTTTATGTCCTTTCTCGTTATTTGAACTCTTTAGTACGTACAGTAGTACTAGTACTATGCCTTACTACTGTTCTTCTTGCAGTTGGTACTACTGCTCGTATCTTCGTGTTCCTACTATAGTTAATACGTTCGTACTAGTAGTATAATTTGGGTCAGTCGATTTGTGAAAGAATTTCGACGGCGCGAAGGAAGAAGACGACAGAAGAGGTGGAAGAAGCCCTTCTAGCCATCCATGTTGCATCAAACGGCTCACATGAGTCGACTGACCCAAATTGCTCCTTCAGATTGCAGGATCCATGTGGCATTCAAGGTCTTGAAGGTAGATTCCGTGTCCGCACCCGGTTTGCGGGCTCGACGCACGCGCGACCGGATTCCGCCGCGACAGCCACCATGCGCGCCTCCTCCGCGCGGGCGGAGACGACAATGACACGCTAGTTCCTCCTCGCCGGCGTGCTGGAGCACGCGCTCGTCCTCCTCTTTGTATGCTGTGTGCATAGACACGGCTCCACCAGTTGCTCGCGTGCTTGGCAGCGCGGCGGCATCGCGAGGAGGGACTGCAGACGACGTGAGCGGGCGAGCCTTCGGCTTCATGGCACAGGGATGGCGGCGACACGGCGGTGATGGGTGAGAAATTGTTGGCCGGAGCAGGCGGGCGCCGGCGTGCGCAACGGCGGCGGCATATTGATGAGTGCGCGTGTGGGAGATTACTTTAGTTTTATATATAAGGTTGGTCAAACTTAAAAGAAAACCGTACTAGTACACGTAAACATTAGACTTAGGCATCGCTTTTATTAGTTAGTACCACAGCCACGATACGGAATCCTGTGCAGGCGCGGGAACCGCGGCCGCGCGGTCGATCGAACGGTGTGTCACCGTGTCGCGCTTGAAGGACATCCACCGAACCTTTTTGTGTGTCTGAAAACAATCCTCGAATATTACTCAACTTTTTTTTTCCTGTGAAAGTTCTTGACGCTGCAATATTTCCATATATTTGAATTTAGGTCCAGTTCGTGTTTATTTGGATTTGGACGTTTTAGGTGCGCCCTAATTTTTTTAATACTGATTTTGTGTGTGTGACTGAGAGAGAACGTGTGTATGTGTCCATATGTGTGTTGTGGCGGAAGGGCAATGTGGAGACGGTGTGCGTGTGATACAGACATAGAGAGGTGTGAATGTGCAAATGATCATGCATGAGTGAGCCATAGACAGATGTCGATACGTTGTGTATACATGAGAGAACGGTCTTCTAGTTTACTTTGTGTGTGTGTGTGTATGTGAGTTTGAGCATGTTGTGAAGTACTATAGACCTTGTATACATCTTGGGATTCGACAATGATTGTAACTATTGAATTGTATAGACCATTGCATTCGAAGTCAATAGCCTAATATATTTATTTCACAATTTCAACAAATGATTAGTTCACTACAAACTAAGAAAACAAATGTGTACTCCCTCCGTTTTTATTTAAGTCCGCGTATTAGCATTGGTCAAAGTCAAGTTTTGTAAACTCTCAGAAAGTTATAACAAAAAATATTAACATATAGAATAACAAATAAATACCATTAGATTCATTATTGAATGTACTTTCACATCATACATATTTGTTATGGTAAATGTTTATATTTTTCAATAAACTTGGTCAAACTTTAGGAAGTTTGACTTCGGTCAAACCTAATATGCAGAGTTTACTACTACTACTCGCTAGTTGCTTAGCCGAATCACTCAACACGCCACACGGGGAGTCCAGTGTCACAAAATTTTGAGGTCGGCGGGAAAATCTCTCGCGACCCTGATTCGAGCAGTGGGAAGTTACCATCATAGCCTTCAGAACAGGCCTACGGATGACGCTTGGTAGGGGGCTGTTTTCGTAACTTCAGGTTCAACCTACCCAGCCAACCCCACCCCGGCACCCAGAGTAGTACACCTGAATACTCCCCATTTTCTATCCCCACCGCAAAATAGACTTCTCCACGGCACCGCAGCCTTCGTGCTCCTCCCCTTTACATCGGCGCACTCGTCCACCGTAGTGCATCTGCCTCATCGACGACCTCGTACGCCGCACTGGAGCCGGTCCACCGTCGTCGTCGTACACGGAGCCTCTTCCCCAGCATCGTCTTCCACGGTCTCGGATCTGCTTCCCGGAAGCCGACGCCAAGCGCAGAAGTACTATCGTGGACAATGAACTGACTCCCGTTGCCGACCATGACTCATAGAGGCCGCCGCCACCATCGTTCTCCTCCTCGATTGGTAATGTGTGTATTGAATCACTTAGCAGTACATGTGCAGTTCCAATTTTGTTCATACCTACCCTTCAAATTTCCTGTGTGCTATTGTTCCCGTAAAAGTAATTGGTTATAGCCTCCATTGTCCAACAGAATATCAGCTTGTAATTGTGCGTCGCTCCTGTATCGCGTTGTGCTTGGGTAGGTTTTTCATCTGCAACCTGTAGTGTGGCAAATGATGGAAAGGTTTTTAGAACTAGCAAGATGCCCATGCGTTGCACGCATCAAGATGCATTTGTATGAGTAGTTTATCTTGTGGGAGAAAAGGATGAACGAGGGAAGGCCTTATTTGCAAATCTGGAGAGGGGTATGGGTATCTTTTTGCAAAATTCCTATTTGTTTCCTTCCTATCTGTCAGATATAAATCGGACGGCCTATATTGCAAGAAAAAAAGTATAGAGAAAAAAGTAGACAGTAAAGGAAGTAGAGATAAATATTAAATATTAAATATAAAATAAATATAACAGTAGAGAAGAGAGTAGAGATAGAAGAGACGTCGGGAAAGGATCGCGCGCGCGGGAAAAAGCGGCCGGGCGTGCGCTATTTTTGGCGCGCGGCGTCCGGCGCGCTTTACAAAATCCAACGCCCTCCCACCGCTCTGTGCCTTGCACCGCTCTCTCCCCGCTCTGTGCCTCGCCACCGCTCTCTCCCCGCTCTTTTTCGCCTCGCCGCCGCCGCGCCACCATGCCGCCGCGTTGCCGGGAAACTCGGGGATACCGCGGCGTCCGCGCGCGCCCCTCCGGCGGCTTCTCCGCCGAGTTCCGGTTCCGCGGGATGCGCCTCGGCCTCGGCAATTTCGACACCGCCAACGAGGCCGCCCGCGCGTACGACGCGACGGTGTGGCACCTCCGATGGCCTCATAGAACATTGAACTTCCCCAACGTGCCGACGCGGGAGCGGGCACAGGAGATCGCGCCTCTGCCGCGGCTTAGCACCGCGAGGATCGTCGCGACAACCGAAGGCGGGAGCACCGTCTCGGCATCACCGAGATGGACGAGGAAGCCATGGCGTTGTGGCGCCAACACTTCCCGCAGTACATCATCAAAGAGCGCGAGTTCTACGCGCAAAGGAGGGCGGAGAGGGATAAGAGGAGGGCGGAGCGAGCCGCCTATCGCGAGAACAAGCGTAGGCGAAAAGCGGACGCTCAATTCAACATGAGGCTAGGAGCAGCGTCGCCCTGGGAATCCGACGACGATCGGTATCTTCACGCCTACAGTCAGACATCGGAGGAGGACATCACCGAGGAGGAGTCGGACGACGAGGAGTAGTTGAATTATCTTCTTTTTTTATCTATCTATGCTGAGAACTATCCTCTACTCTCTAGTATCTACTTCTCGATCTCAGCACTGTAAACGCTTTTTTAAAGCGCCGTGCATTGCGATTCTGTTGGAGATGCTCTAACATGGCAGACGAGTGCTTTAATGTTGCCCACAAGATGCGCAAGTATTACTAGTAGTATATTTTTCTTGCCATGTTAAGATTTTAAAACCACGAGTGCGAACATGCAAAGGAGCAATGAAGACCAAACACGGGATATTCGGGACATCTTCAAGGAGCGTGGCAAGTTAAAGAGGAGCTGCACCGAACCTGTAAAACGAGCTTTGGAAAGTAACACCCTTTCAATTACTTTCGTGTAGCCTCGTGTTCTTCGATGTGTATATGTTGTAGTTTCTGTTTCTCTTAAGCGTGGTGTTCTTCGATGTGTAATAAGAAGAGTCTTAATCGTCCTAATACTTTCGTTTTTAGTTTGATGTAGGAAGTGGGTGTTCTCACCTTGTAGTCTTTTTTTATTTTTTTCCTTTTGAATTCACTTCTCCGAGTTCTGTTTATCTGGCTTCTACTAAATGGATCTAGGTTGCTCTGAGTATTGATCTAAAAAAGAAGTAACTTCATGTCAGGATGCAGTTCCTGCGAGGAGGGAAGTATGGTCAACCTCGAGATCATGTTTCCAAAATGAGGCTGGATTACACACAAGGTGCCAGTTCCCTAATGATGCTGGATTAGACACAAGGTTTCAAATTCCCAGATGATGCTGGATTACACACAAGCCAGCTGGAGTCGTCAGTTGTTCGTGTCCTCGTGGCATTAGTAAAGGCTGAAAGAAAGCGTGCAGCAGCCCTTGAGAATGTAGCTGAGTTCCTGAAGAAGCGAAAAGAGCAATCAGATGCTCTCTTCACCCAAGCCAAAGAAGAGATGGAAGAAGCCAGAAATAAGCTAGCAGAGGCAGAGCAGGCTAGGCGTCTCCTGCTATCTAAAACTGTTGTCAATACAAAAATTCCTTCATAATAGCTAGGTTCAAATGTTTATCCAGTCAGCATGCCTGTTGTGATGTCCGTGCATCTACTGATGTGGCACAAAATATTTTTTTAGGGTCATGTAATAACAGCAATTACTTTCCAAACAATAAAAGACGAAGCATTGGACATGGTATAGTTCACGCGCAAGCCCGACATTCCAAGTTCAACTTCCACATCAAACTCATGTTCACAGATATCTGCACATTCATACATAATGTCCACAACCATGATTCACTTCAAAGCCAAAAAAATGTGAGGAGAGTTATAAATAAAGAAAATCCTCTACTAGTTCCTGCTACCAGTGAGAGCACAACAAGTCAAGACCATGCGTAAATTAATTATATTTTAGTCATTTTTTGTGTTCTAAAATGCCTGCCGGCTCGCGGAAGGACGTGTTGCCGGCACACGCGCGGATTCAATGAAGGCAGGCGGGGCAGTCTTAAGCTGGCTGCACGCGGCGAGGAGGCGTGCTCAGCCGGGCCTTCAGCGAGTGCGGCCCTCTTGGCCGGTGCGCCGGTTCAATGCCTGCGCTATGAGAGGTCGCGTCTGTATCAGAGCAATCACTCCCTCCAGTCCTTTTTTGTTTGGGTATAACAAAATCTCGTTTTCCATTCACATTTTACAAGTAAAATTCATGGACAAACTTTGACCCAAAGTACGATGGGGACTAGTAAACCAGAATGGAGGTAGTAGTTTTTTTTAATCAAAGAAGGGTTTCCCCTTCCGATTTTCATTATTGAAAACCAGCATCTAAATCTAAACCATAGTATTTGCCCTAGAACTACCAGGTTCAACATCTCGCAACATAAACCCATACAACCTCCATCGCAAAAAAAACCATACAACCATACGCCAAGGAGGTACGTAGTACTATGAATTCCATTTTCGCTCCGTACCAATCGTTCTAAAAACTACTTACTACTTATAACGCGCCAATGAAAATCGGAACTCTTAACCCCGCTAAAAAATGATATTTTAAACGTGGCTACTCGATCCGTGGCAACTGGCGAGCCACCGCGCTCCAAGTCGTTCACCTGTGGTCCCGACCATCAACTCCTACGGATCAAATTATCACGCGAGCTGACTATTCCTACAAAGGTGCTCCACCACGTACCCGGTACCCGCGAATGCAGCAATCGTGCACCTAGGGTTTTAGGGTTTATTTGTTAACGTCGCCTTTACGTAACACTCATGTGTGCGAGACAGCGACAGGCCGACTGCGTGCATGCGCCTCTTCTCTTCGTATATGTACTCCACCGTTTGTCTGGTGTCCAAAAAATTATAATAACTACTAGCAATGTGCCAATGCGTTGCCATACGATCAAAGTAGATTAATACATATTCACTGATGTGATAGAAAAAAAGTCTAGTTTTGAAATATGTATATCACTAAAAATATGTTATGTTTCACTCAAAATATATTCCTTTGGCGGTTTTGATGAGATAAGGGAGGAATGTTGTTGGTTTCAAGATTCGAGAAGTGGTATATGTCTAATTTCTGCTCTTACTAGCAAGATGCCCATGCGTTGCACGGAACATCAAGATCTTGTGGGAGAAAAGGATGAACGAGGGAAGGCCTTATCTGCAAATGTCATGAAGAGTGCGGGTAAATTGGCATATTTTCCTTCCTATCCGTCAGATATAAATCGGACGACCTACATTGCAGGATGAGAGGCCCACCATCATCACCCACTCTATTTTTTATCCCTACTCTTATAAAAAGCATTGTCGGTGATGATCGTGTGCATGCCATCCTGCAATATAAGCCGTCCGATCTATATCTGACGGATAGGAAGGAAACTATGGCAATTTTGCAAAAAGATACCCACACCCCTCTCCACATTTGCAAATAAGGCCTTCCCTCGTTCATCCTTTTCCCCCACAAGATAAACTACTCATACAAATGCATCTTGATGTTCCGTGCAGCCCATGTGTGTGTGAGAGAGAGGGAGAGTGGAGGAGGATGGAGTGCATGTGTGACAAAGACACAAGGAGTGTGTGTGCGATAGGTATCAGCTTAAAATGAGGCGATAGTGTGTGTGCACGATCAAGAGGGCGTGTCTCAAGAAGGGAAGAAAAATCTACATAGATACAAGGAGAGGGAGAGAGACATGTATGCGATGGTGGAAGCACGAGTGTGCGGGTGTATAAACCTATCTAGAGGCTAGCTAGTCGATAAATGTTTGTGAGAGAAATACGAGTCGGGGTGCGAAAGCGAGAGTTTTGTGTGTGTGAGAGAGAGACGGTAGTCGGGAAGGGGAGTGGAAGCAGGAGTTGTGTGTGTGTGTGTCTGTGAGAGAGAGAGAGGAGACGGTAGTCGGGGTTTTCTGATCGGTAAACAAATGAATAATGTCAGTCTGGGATGGAGACGAAAAGGAGACCGCAACAAATGTTGTGTCTACAGGAGAGAGAGAGTAATTTTAGTGGTATGACTCATATGTAGAGACATATAGGGTGTGTGAGAGAATCCCATAGAGAGAAAGACAAAGTGAAAGATGAGTGGAGACTGTGTGTGTGGCGGTGAAAAAGAAAGCTTAGGTACCGAGTGATACCAGAGAACAGTAGAGACGTGAGAGATAATGAAAACTGTGTAATGTATAATGATAGGGAGAGTGTGACACCTCTCAAGGGAGATGTCGAGAGACCATGTTTGCGAGGATAGGAGAAACATGAAGTGAGCGTGCGGGTGAGCTGGAGAAAAGAGAGTGATAGCTACCTGAAGGAGCATGCATGCGAGAGAGATGGGCGTGAAAGGAGTGAACAAAAAAGGGATTCAAATATTTGAATTCGAGATGATGATACATGTAATCCATACTCGAACCAAAATTGATCTATCAAACATGCATACTCATATGAATTCACGCACATCTATGTTATTTAATATGTAGATATTACTGATCCATACATTTTAGTAGAACATAATTTGGTTAAAAAAATCGACTTCAACCTTAAGATTTCGAGATCGTTGTATTTGTAAATCATATTATACATATAAAGGAGCAGAATTCTTTGTTGTGCTTTTGAAAGTATATATAAAAAATGTTGTATATAGAATGTAATTCCAATTGAAAATGGATACCACCCGAAAAAAATAGAATACAAACGGGATTCGAATTGAGTTGGCACGGTAAACGTGCACTCTGCAAAATTTGAACGAAGCGGGGAAAGTCGCAGTAACCGTCCGAAACCAAAATCTGCAAGATGGAAATCACTACTGCCTATCCCTGCCACGCAAAGCCTATCTGCCGGATTTCTATAGGTTTCGATAGGGGTAGGTTTGTAATTTCACCCAAATGTGACGTAACCGCCTCTCACCCGGATTCATACACGGTGGGCGCCAAAACACAGTGTGTTCTCGGCCGAAATCGACTCCCTCCCCGATTCATATTCATACACGGTGGGCGCCAAAAACAAACTCTCATCGGCAAATATTCGGTGTATGCGAGATCACCGTCCTATCCCCAACTGACTATTGTTGCTGTGATGTTGTAGAAATTTGAAACGGGGGCTAAGTTTGTAAATTTCCTCGCATTTGAGACAAGCACGCCCTGAATACATGGTTCCCCCCTTCCTCTCTACCTCCCTTTTCCCCATTCGTACTCCGTGGGCGCCAAAACACCCTCTCCACCCCACACTCCTCCGTCTGCCGCCGTCCTCCACCCCATCCACCGCCGTCCTCCTCCACCATGCCGGAGCTGATACCCCGACGCCGCCGTCCATTACAAGAGATCGACCTCTCTCATCCATGGCTTCGGACTGGGATCCTTGCATCCCGTCCTCTCGCTTCATCCCCGCCGTCGTCCACCTTGCCGGCGCCGCTCCTACGACCGTCTCGTCCACCGCGCCCCGTCGCCACCTGCTACCCTCCTAGATCTGCTTCCACGCCGCCGACAGCCATCGCTACCGCATCACCGTCAAATTCTTAGCAGATGCGTACACGGCGCCGCATCAGAGGCGGTACTCTTTCGTATCTGCTCAACTTATTTATCGCAGCAAGAAAATAGATCGCCACTGCTTTACTCTGATTTCTTGTCTTGGTTGTGAAGTTGCCTTTGTCCGCTTTGCACCTTCGGATCCGCCATGGCACGCTCAACACTATACTCCCAATGCTTATGGTTTCCCCTTTTATATTCCACACTAGTTAAATCACAGTAGACTAAATTTCAAAATTGGGTCAGTCGTTTTTCAGAGCTCTCCGGAGTTCGCCGGTGCGAACGAAGGGGCTCGGGTGGTTGTGGGGCCTCGCCGAACAAAGAAAACTCGACGCGGGTGGGGTTGGGGCGGGGGTGGGGGGTGGGGGTGGCGGAGGATCACAGGCGGCGGGGGCCGGTGGTCCGGTCGGCAGCCCGTGCGGTGTTCTGTATGGGAAGAATCAGAGACGAGGAAGAAGATGGGTTAGGAGACGTAGGATCTTCATCCAACCGCCTCAAATGGTCGAGAGACAGCTGGGAGTTGCATTCTTAATGCGCTCTGGTTCATCATGTGTGGGCACTGCGCAACCAACATTTTATTATCCAAAATCTGCTTGCTCTTCTTTACCATGTTCCTCTTCCGTTCTTCTTTAATATGTACTCTCTCCGTTCCTAAATACAAGTCTTTGTATAGATTCCACCATGGACTACATATGGAGCAAAATGAGTGAATCTACACTCTAAAATGTATCTGGATACATCTGTATATGATCCATAGTGGAAATCTCTACCAAGACTTATATTTTGGAACGGAGGGAGTATGATAGTAGTACAGTATGTTCCTTGTACTGAAGATGAGTAGGGACATTTGCAGTGTAGAGGTCTATACGGTCGGTTGTGATGGACACTTTGAGCCTCTTTGATTCGTAGGATCTTGTAAACATAGGAATTGGATTTGTAGTGGCCTGCCCACTTGAATCCTATAAGAATAGCAAGGAAATGCGGGGAGCTGTGTCGCCTTTGAGAGTTACACTGATATTAATAGTACCGCACCTTCACTAGAAGAGAGCTGGTATCCGAAGCCTTTCTAGCCGTACCGGCAATACTAGCACATATATTCCAGCAAGTTCCACTTTGCTGATTTTACTCTGATGCTTAAGGTTTTCCCGTTATATCTACACTATGAACTGTGTAGCTGCTTTGTGCCGCACTAGCAGCAGTCCACTCTTGAAGCTAAACACTGCAATGACTTACAAAATTGGCACCAAGGCATTGAGTTCCATTCTGGATGCAATGAAACTCATACGCTCCCCACCTGTTGATTGTTGTTCAGAATATGATCCTAATGACTATTCTAACCTCGAGGAGTCAAAGGCAGATGGCCTGCCTGTTCACCCATCAAGGTGCCTGTTCTAATTTGGCAATGTTTTATTGATTGCGGGTATCTTGCATATGTTGTCTTGCATTTCTTCTACTTTGTTGCACCGCCATCTGCTTAGTTTACTCATCATATATGTCGAGATGCCATGCCCATCCATTATCAATACATATTCCATCTGTCATCATACCATGTTTTTTCACTCAAATGCCGTTCTTGTGCATCAGACATCAAAAAGGAAGAGGGTGATTGCCGAACCTGAAGGAGCACCAGCAAAGTCCTTGAAAAACGTGGTGGTGCCGGAGAAATCAGACAGCACCCCACTTATATCACTACTGGAATCAGCTAATTTGCCATCTGCCAGGTCTTTGCCGTCTGCTAGCTGACGACAAAGAAGCTCTTTGCCATCAGCTACCCAAAAGCAGACGGCAAAGAAATGGCAGACGGCAAAGAAGCTCTTTGCCATCTGCGAGCTCTTTGCCGTCTCTTTGGGAAAAACTTAAGAGAGAGGTGGCCCCCACCCCCCGCCCATTTGGGAAAAACTTAACGGCCCACCTCTTGGCCGTCTGCCAGCAGACGGCAAAGAGGCAAAAGGGCGGATGGCAAAGAGGGCACTACCTAACGGCCCGTACCCCCCCGCCCGTTACTCTGTTCTCTCCTCGCCATTCTCTCCTCGCCGAGCCCCGCCACCACTTCCCACCCCGCCGCCGCCGCCCCCACCACTCGCCGCCGCCCCGGGGCCCCGCCGCCCCACCGCCCGTCGCCCCCGCCGCCCCACCGCCCGTCGCCCGCCGTCGCCCCACCACCCGTCGCCCCACCGCCCCGGCTCTCCGCCGCCCCGGGGCCCCGCCGCCCCACCGCCCCGTCGCCCCCCCGCCCCGGCCCCCCGCCGCCCCGGCCCCCCGCGCCCCAGCCCCCCGCCGCCCCGCGCCCCACCGCCCCGGGCCCGGCCCCCCGCCGCCCCAGGCCGCCCCCGCGCCCCGGCCACCTCCTCCACCGCCCCGCCCCCCTCCTCCACCGACCTCCTCCTCCACCGGCCCTGCCCCAGGTGAGCCCCCCTCTTTTTTCTGTTTTTTTTCCTTTTTAGTTTTAGTTTTAGTTTAGATTTAGTTTTAGTTGTAGTTTTAGGTTTAGTTTTAGTTTAGTTTTAGTTTTAGGTTTAGTTTAGTTTGAGGAAAGAAGAAGAAGAAGAGAAAAAGAGGAGAGGAGGAGAAGAAGAAGAGGAAAAAGGAAAGGAAGAAGAAGAAGAGGAGGAGAAGAAGAAAAAAGAAGAAGAGGAAGAAGAAGAAGAAAAAAGAGGAGAGGAGGAGAAGAAGAGGAGGAAAAAGGAAAGGAAGAAGAAGAAGAGGAGGATGAGAAGAAAAAAGAAGAAGAGGAAGAAGAAGAAGAAGAAAAAAGAGGAGAGGAGGAGAAGAAGAAGAGGAAAAAGATAAGGAAGAAGAAGAAGAGGAGGAGGAGAAGAAAAAAGAAGAAGAGGAAGAAGAAGAAGAAAAAAGAGGAGAGGAGGAGAAGAAGAAGAGGAAAAAGAAAAGGAGGATGAAGAAGAAGAAGAAGAAGAAGAAGAAGA
Organism: Triticum aestivum; assembly: GCF_018294505.1. Lineage (NCBI taxonomy): Eukaryota > Viridiplantae > Streptophyta > Magnoliopsida > Poales > Poaceae > Triticum > Triticum aestivum. The sequence continues at coordinate 589,830,913 of NC_057814.1, read as the reverse complement.
AGAAGGAAAAAAGGAAGAATAAGAAAAGGAAAAAAGAGGAAAAAACCCCGACCCGACACGGCACCCCGACCCCGACCCGGCACCCCGACACGACACCCCGACCCCTAGACCCCGACCCTGACACCCCGACCCCGACCCCGACACCCCGACCCGACACGGGACCCCGACCCCGACCCGGGCACCCCGACACGACACCCCGACCCCTAGACCCCGACCCTGACACCCCGACCCCGACCCCGACCCCGACACCCCGACCCCGAGCCTGACCAGACACCCCGACCCCGACACCCCGACCCCGAGCCTGACCAGACACCCCGACCCCGACACCCCGACCCTGACACCGACACGGCACCCCGACCCCGACCCGGCACCCCGACCCCGGCACCCCGACCCCGAGCCTGACCCGACACCCCGACCCCGACACCGACACCGACACGGCACCCCGACCCCGACCCGGCACCCCGACCCGACACCCCGACCCCGAGACCCCGACCCCGACACCGACACGACACCCCGACACCGACACCCTGACACCACACCCACCCTTACCCCGACACCGACACGGCACCCCGACCCGACACCCCGACCCCGAGACGGCATCCCGACCCGACACCCCGACCCCGAGACCCCGACCCCGAGCCTGACCCGACACCCCGACCCCGACACCGACACGGCACCCCGACCCCGTCCCGACACCCCGACCCCGAGACCCCGACCCCGACCCCGACACCCCGACCCCGAGCCTGACCCGACACCCCGACCACGACACCGACACGGCACCCCGACCCCGACCCGGCACACCGACCCGACACCCCGACCCCGAGAACCTGGCCCCGACCCCGACACGGCACCCCGACACCGACACGGCACCCCGACCCCGAGTCGGCACCCCGACACGGCACCCCGACCCCGAGCCGGCACCCCGACCCGACACCCCGACCCGACACCCCGACCCGACACCTCGACCCCGAGACCCCGAGCCTGACCCGACACCCCGACCCCGACACCGACACGGCACCCCGACCCCGACCCGGCACCCCGACCCGACACCCCGACCCCGAGACCCCGACCCGGACCCCGACCCCGACACCCCGACCCCGAGCCTGACCCGACACCCCGACCACGACACCGACACGGCACCCCGACGCCGACCCGGCACCCCGACCCGACACCCCGACCTCGAGACCCCGGCCCCGACCCCGACACGGCACCCCGAGACCGACACGACACCCCGACCCCCGACACCTCCCGAAAAGGTGTTCTTTGGCCTTCCAGAAGCCGACGGGGTCATATATTTGTGAATTATTAGTTAGGTCATATATCTTTTCGATTTTGTTATGAAAAACATCATATATAATTGTGTTGATCGGGTAGTTTTAAATGTGCAGTTGTTTCATCGCTGCGAGGTTTGGTGTTCAACGACCTCGCCGTGCGTTTGACGAGCTCTGCCCCTTCGTTCGTGGGTGAGCATAAATGACATCTCCTCCTCCCCCATTAATTATTTGATCTATTCCGATGAAACTTGATAGCTAGCTATATATGTGTCTTGAATCATCAGTATGCGTAACCAATATGTGTCTCCCGTTCGAAAGCGTCATAGTTAAAAATATGCATGCATTTGCATATTTATAACCTTGATTCTTTCGAATTGTCCAACGCTATCCATGGACAGCCCGAGTATGTTTAGATTGGGTTCATTTTCCCATATGCTTTGCTCCGGATCCGACGCATAAATTTCGTCAGTGCCTCCCCTGTTGTTCTCCGGATACACATCCTCTCTATTTATTGCAGAGACGTGTATCAGGAGAACAGCGGGGAGGTGCTGCCGAAATTTTGCGTAGGATCCGGAGCATAGCATGGGAAAATGAACCCAATCTAAACATACTCGGGTGGGATTAGGACCTATCATTACCTATTAGAGTGTAGGTTGCATGGACGTAATAAAATTGACAAAGTAGATCAACTGATGAATATATACATGGTGAATTATATATATATATATATTTGTTGTGTGTCTAGTAGCTCTGAAAATCAAGATGAGTGATCGTGCGTGGATGTACACCGGTCACACTGGTCAGAATAAATGGAGCACTGAATGGTTCACAAAAACCAAGGGGTTTGTGCGAGCCGCATTTGCAAATGGCCAGAGGAAAACCTGGTGCCCCTGTTTACGGTGCGGCAATTGGGAAAAGAGGACAGAGGCTGAAATGGGCAAACACCTGCAGAAGAGTGGTTTTACGCCTGATTATACGGTGTGGACATTTCATGGTGAGTCTGCCCAACGTGACCGAGCTGAGGTGGATCGTCGTCGCACCAACGAGCATGGTACCGGGATGGAAAACATGGTGCAAGACTTTGATGATGCTCGGGATTCGGACGAGGAGATGGAGGAATCTGCAAAGGCCTTCAATGAAATGTTGGAGTCTTCAAAACGTCCGCTCCATGAGCACACTGAGCTTTGTCAGTTGGATGCCATCTCACAAGTAATGGCTCTAAAGGCTCAGTTCAACTTGGGCAGAGAATGCTACGATGCAATGATGACAGTATTTGGACGCTTTCTACCCAAAGGCCATGTAATGCCTGCAAACCTGTACTAGTCGGACAAAATCCTCTGTGCACTGAAGATGCCCTATGATAAGATACATGCCTGTGAGAAAGGATGTGTCTTGTTTAGGCTTGACTATGCGGACTTGAACTATTGTCCCATTTGCAAGTCTTCCAGATATGTTGTGGTAGACAACGGTATGGGTGAGAAGACACAGACCAAAATCCCCGTTAGTGTTCTTCGGTATATGCCAATCGTACCAAGACTTCAACGTCTTTTCATGGTCGAAGAGACGGCCAGACAGATGACATGGCACAAAACGGGCAAAAGAACCGAACTATATGCAGATGGGAATCTGATGATTGTACACACATCGGATGGTGTTGCGTGGAAAAAGTTTGATGAATTACATGGTGACAAAGCGGCAGATCCGAGGCATCCTCGAGTCGGCATCAGCACGGATGGGTTCAGTGTGTTTGGTATGACGGCAGCCCAATACAGTTGTTGGCCCGTATTTGTCTTTCCACTCAATCTCCCCCCGGACAGATTATGCAAAGAAAGAACATTTTCCTGACGTTGATAATTCCAGGGCCCAACTATCTGGGGAAAAATATGAATGTGTACATGCAACCGCTTAAGGACGAATTGCAAGAAGCCTGGGATAATGGGTTCAAGACATACGACGCCTATAGCAAACGGAACTTCATAATGCGCGTCTGGTACATGTACTCGACGCATGACTTGCCGGCGTATGCGCTATTCGTTGGCTGGTATGTGCATGGAAGGTTCCCGTGCCCCACATGCAAGGGAGCTCTTGAGTTTCGTTGGCTTCAGGCCTGTCGCTAGTTTTCTTGCTTCAACATGCATAGACAGTTCCTGAATCCTCGCCATAAGTTCAGGAAAGACAAGAAGAACTTCATCAGAGGTAGAGTTGTCAAAAACTCAGCACCACCTGCATTGACAGGCCAACATACCCTGGATCAGTTAAACGCTCTCGAGCCAGATCCAGAGCGTCCAGGGTACTTCAAGGGGTATAATTCTAAGCACGCCTGGACTCACAAAACATGCTTATGGGATCTGCCTTACTTCAAAGACCTCCTTTGCCCACACAACATCGACGTGATGCACACTGAGAAGAATATCGCCGATGCACTTTTTGGTACATTGTTCGGCATAGATGGGAAGTCAAAGGATAATACTAAGGCTAGAGTCGATCTGGAGGCGCTATGTGATAGGCCGTTACAAAACATGAAAGAACCGAAAGGAAAGCAGAACTGGACGAAGCCAAAGGCATGGTTCAATCTTGGAAGGCCAACTATGAGGGAAATTATCTTGTGGGTGAAAATGCAGTTGATGTTCCCCGATGGGTATGCAGCGAATCTACAGAGGGGAGCCAGTCTTGATAAATTGAAGATATTTGGTCTCAAGAGTCATGATTGGCACATATGGATTGAGCGGGTAATGCCGGTGATGTTGCGTGGCTTCATCCCTGGGGATGAATGGCTAGTACTGGCAGAACTCAGCTATTTCTTCCGTGTTCTTTGTGCGAAAGAACTATCGCCAGGCGTGCTAGAAGAAATGGAAGAGTTGGCGCCGGAGTTGATCTGCAAGTTAGAGAAGATCTTTCCATCGGGCTTCTTTAATCCAATGCAACATTTGATTTTGCATCTCCCGACCGAGGCAAGATTGGGGGGCCCGTGCAAAATCGTTGGTGCTACCCAACTGAGAGGATGCAGAAGACGCTTCGACAAAAATGTAAAAATAAACGTAGAATTGAAGCATCGATGGCTGAGGCATTCATCACTGAGGAGGCGGCAAACTTCGTGACAGCACACTACGAAGCCAAAAATCGTCATTTGCATAATCCGAAGCCTCGGTACAATGCTGACGACCCTAAAAAGGGTGGATCCAACCTCAGCCTATTCAAAGGGAATCTCGCACCAGCCAGTGTTTCAAATCTAGTATCTTTGGATAACGAACAATGGCGGACCATTTCGTTGTATATCTTCAACAACCTGATAGAAGTGCGGCCGTACATCGAGTAAGTTCTCGGTACATAGTTTCGCAACTTCTATTTCCTTTGAACTGCTCTTATTCCTGGATATTTCATACAGTCGATACGTCTCCTTATTCTCGTATGGAGCGGTGATCCAAAAGGATTTTGTCGAAGAGTATGAGCTCCTCGCAAAGCAAGGAGGCGGCTATCCCGGTTTCATCTCTTGGTTCAAACAAACGGTAATTTCTATTAGACTTGTAGGCTAATTTGTAGGCGGCTATCCCGGTTTCATTCGCTAACTTGTGCGTAATGCAACAATCCTTTCATATTAAACTTGTAGGCTAATTCAGAGTCTATGGACGCCGAATTGAGACAAGTCGCTAATGGTTTTGACTATAAGGTCCGTTCATTTGACAAATACGACATCAACGGGTATCGCTTTCATACCTATGGCAAAGAGCTATCTATGGCCGACCGAAAGTCTACAAATTGTTGTGTATCTGCTATCGGCGAAGGAGGTACCGAGTATTATGGGAGAGTTGAAGCAATTTATGAACTTCTATTCTATGGTGAAAACCCACTGAATGTCGTAGTCTTCAAATGTTATTGGTTTCAGCCGAAGGAGACTAGAAGGACTCATGAACATATAGGGCTAGTTGAAATCAACCAAAGCACCCATTTAGATGTTCCTGATGTCTATATTACGGCTCAACAGGCGACCCAAGTATTCTATCTACCGTGGGCCTGCCAAACTAATCCAAATCTGAAAGGTTGGGATGTCGTTTATGAAGTGCCGCCACGTGCTAGACTATCTCCCCCAAAGGAAGAGGATTATGAACCTCACATTAACCCAGACACATATGAAGGAGAATTCTTCCAAGAGACACGTCTTTCCAAAAAGCATTTCAAGAACCGCTATACTTCACCCCAAAACATTGAAGTAGACAGCGACAGTGAATACGACATCACCCCCAGAGGAAACAAGAAGAGCCGAAACAAGAAGAGGTTACTGCTGCGGATGACCTGTCATTGCTTGACCAATTACGTCAAGGTGGCCTTGCACATGTTGATGCCACTGAACCCTATGAGCCCGTCATTGATTATAGTGATGATGATGATTATGCATTTATTGATGATACTGATCGAGATTATTAGTAGTGTCAGGTATTAAATTTTTTAATGTTGTACTTGATGATGATACACTTAAGTGATACACATATTATTATTCATGTTGGTCTTTTTTTTATGTTGTACTAATTTCGTTTACTGTTTGTCATGGCAGGTGTTGAAAGATGGTGGGCGCTGGTCGGGAGCGCACCAAGGCCCCTTCTTCGTCGGCGCGTGGTCTGAGGTCTTCCATTCCAGACGCACCTCTCCGCTGAGCGTTGCTGGACAGTATGGCCACACCGCCGGGCCCTTCTTCATCGACCGTGGTGCCCAGCAGGGGATGAGGTAGGAAGAGAGGAGGTGGGGCACGTGGTCGCGGGAGAGGAGGTAGGGTGACTGCTACGGCGCCTTCCTCGCCGCCACCCCCAGCTGTTTCACCCGAGCACGTGACTGCTAGGGTGGACTCGTCCGAGGAGGAGGCTACACGGACTCCGATCCACGAGCCTCCGGTCCACAGGTCTTGGGCCCACGAGCCTCGGGTCGACTGGCCTTCGGCCCACGAGAGTTCGGCCCACGAGACCCCGGAGGAGCACACGTTTGGATGGGGTACCTAGCCGGATCAGCCCGAGGAGCCGAGTGGCTATGCTGATGATGGCGGGGAGCCGACTGATCTTGAGGAGGAGGGGGGCACCGTCTACCAGCGTGGTGCTACACAGCTCCCGTCCGTGCCGGCGACCCGCAAGCAGAGGTGGTTGATTTTCCCTGATGGGGAGAGGTACGTAAGTGCATTTAATATTTTTGTACCTTCTGCATTCACGTTTCTTCAAATAACTAATGTGTTGGCCTTGTCATGCTGCAGGGGTTGGGACCACCATCATAGTGTCCGCCGGCCCAACTCCGTCCTTGGAGTTCTTTGCCGGCAAAACTTCCCGGGGTTTGTCACGTTGCCTGGTGAGGGTCGGCTTCCAGAGCTTGGATTGAGCTGGGAGCACTACGTGGCTGCCCCGGCCCCGCCGGATGTCATTATCGACGGTGTCGTGTGCGACACAAGGGCAGACATGGTGATCAGGACGTTCTGGGTAATTTCTCCTTTACACATTTAAAAATCTTCAACTAGCTAGTTATTAATTGTACTAATCAATATTGTCTCATTTGATTGCAGACATTCTACAGGTGTGAGGAGAGATACGAGGAGGACGCGGCACATGTTATCGAGAACGTCTGCAAGCGCCTACTCCAGAACTTACGACACGAGGCTCGGGTGTAGGCTGTTCGAGACTACTATGCCTTGCGTGGTATCAAGAAGACCAAGCCGGCGTGCCGCGATAAGTTCCTGAGTAAGGAGCAGTACATGAAGGTAATTCTTAAGGCCTTCGACTTAAGTTCCTTCATTTAGTAATTCTTAGCCGTAGCGCTCAAGTTTCTATTTGCTAACTTAGGCGCCTCCGAGATGGTGTGCGGATCGGATGGATTGTTGGGAGGTGTTGGTCGATGAGTGGTGCTCAAAAGAATGGCTAGCCCTCCACAACGAAGCCAAGGACAAACGTGCCAAAATGGAAGGTGTGCCACACCATCAAGGCAGCTCCAACTTATATCAGTTCGGGCGCAACTAGGTATGTGGTTTGCTTGATTCATGCAATTCATTCATCATGCTAGCTTGAGCCTTTTAATTACTAATTTACATTGTTTCTCTCTTTCAGGCACGCCACAATAAGGTGGATAAGGTGCCAGAGGTGTACGACCTGTATGCCATGGCCCACACTGCCTCTTTCAAGAAAGTCAAGGCTTTCTCTCAGTCTGACCTCGATGATGCAAACAACTTCACCAACATCTCCTCCCACAACAAGCTCGTGAGATATAGAGATGAGGGGAAGGCGAGGAAAGGGGAGGACTTTAACCCGAGCCAGGGTCCCATTGATCCAGAGCTGGTGATGATATCTGGTGGCGGGAGGTCCCATGGCTCCATAGCCATTGGAGATGGACTTATCCGTTGTCCTAGCACTCTCCTGGAGATCAAGGCGCGCTAGTCGAGCTCCGCTCCTGAGATAAGGCCTCGTGAACGGCCAGTGCAACTCGCCATCAAGGTTAGTGATACGTACTCAGTTATCTTTCTCCATTACATTGTGTGCGCTTCCATCAATGATTACAAATGGTCATGTGAGTGGTGTTGCAGGCTGCTATACAGAGTGAGAGAGATCGAACGGAGAAACTTCTGGCGGAGGCGGCGGAGAGGCAGCGGGAGTTGGAGGAGAGGACGACAAAGATGATGGAGGAGGAGAGGGCACGGAATGACATGCAGGCAAGGGCCATGTACGAGCTCCTTGTGGTAAGTTTCTTCTGCAGATTAGCCAAAACAATCATGTAGTGTTTGTATCATTACTAACTAGTATGACTGAGTCGTCGAAACCAAATGTGCAGTCTGTGTGCGAGAAGACAGGTCAGACCGCTCCGCCGATGCCAGTGATTGCTCCTGGGACCACGGTGAGTTTTATTTGAATGGACATTACTTGCTAGTCTTAACATTTGAGTGTCATCATGCTAACAAGACATTGGAAATGATCTTTGGTGCAGCGTAACTCCAGACAAGCATCGCACGATCCTTCTCCAGCTACCGACACGAGCCACCCCGCTCCTACACCTCCTGGATCTTGGTAAGTTTATCTAGTGTTTTCTTAACACATGCATAAAGACCTAGACTTAGCTTTAATTAGCTTAGTTAGCTCATAGACGATCCATTTTACTTAAGTTAGCTCTAAAATGACCCATTTTACCTAGGTTAGCTTATAAATGATCCAGTTCATCCAAGTTAGCTCAAAAATGACCCATTTTACCTAGATTAGCTCCTAAATGATCCATTTTACCTACGTTAGCTTTAAAATGACCCATTTCAACTAGGTTAACTCCAAAATGACCCATCTTACCTAGGTTATCTCATAAACGATCCATTTCAACTAATTTAGCTCATAAACGATCCATTTCACCAAGTTAGCTAAAAACGATCCATTTCACCTAAATTAGCTCTTAAATGATCCATTTCACCTAAGTTAGCTCAAAAAGATCCATTTCAACTAAATTAGCTCATAAATGATCCATTTCACCTAAGTTAGCTAAAAAACGATCCATTTCACCTTAGTTAGCTAAAAAACGATCCATTTCACCTTAGTTACCTCAAAAACGATCCATTTGACCTTAGTTAGCTCATAAACGACCCATTTCAACTAAGTTAGCTCATAAATGATCCATTTCACCTTAGCTAGCTCATAAACGACCCATTTCAACTTAGTTAGCTCATATATGATCCATTTCACGTAAGTTAGCTCATAAATGACATACTCTTCTTGTTCTAGTCTTCTTCTTGTTCTACTCTTCTTGTTCTAGTCTTCTTCTTGTTCTACTCTTCTTGTTCTAGTCTTCTTATTCTAGTCACCTATTTCTAACTTTCTTATTTTTCATTTTGCAGATTTCATTCACTTGACGAAAGCTTGCATAGATGGAGTGCTCCTTATCCCTTTCTCTGTTTCTTTTGTATCGTTGAACTATGCATGTATCTTGGTAGTTGGATGAACTATGCTATGTATGATGGAACTTGGTAGTTGGATGGAACATATGTGATGAAGTTATGTGATGGAACTATGTATGATGGAACTATGCATGTTGGATATCTTATATGTTTGCTGTGAAAATTGTTGTCATATATATCTTATGTGATGGAACTCTGCCTTGTGAAATATATCTATATATGCCATATATATTTTCTGTGAAAATTGTTGGATTTAATAAAAAACAGAAAAAAGACCCAATATGCAGGCCCTTTGCCGTCTGCCACCGACGCCAACGGGCTCTTTGTCGTCCGCCGCGGACGGCAAAGAGGACACGTGGCATCTTATATGTAGTGACGTGTAGATGACATCATACGGCGGACGGCAAAGACAGTTGAAACTTTGCCGTCCGCTGGCAGACGGCAAAGGCACTAGAAACTTTGCCGTCCGCGGCGGACGGCAAAGGCCTGCCGTTAGCCACTTAACGTACTGAGAGCACAATTATTGCCGTCCGCCCTCTTTGCCGTCCGCGGCAGACGGCAAAGATCCTTTGCCGTCAGCCGCCAGGAAGCAGACGGCAAAGTAGCTGTTTACCGTAGCCTACTTTGCCGGAGCCTTTTGCCGTCCGCGGCTGACGGCAAAGGCCTTTGCCGTCCGCCGTTCATGCCTTTGCCGTCCGCCATGGCAGACGGCAAAATAGCTGATTCCTGTAGTGTATTGGCTGTACAACTAGTGACACAAAACGTAGGACCGACTCCAGCAGACTGTACCCATACTTCACTGGCCACACCACTAGCCCCACCACACAGGACCTGCACTCCAGCAAAAGGTATACCGATTTCATTTGCCATAGCACCAGATGTACCATAGAAAAATCCCACTCCAGCAAAAAGTAAAGCAAGTCCACCGGCCGAAGACCTATCCCAACTGCAGAGACGGCCAATTCCTGCAGATTGGAACCCCATTCCATTTATTCCCAGTTTAAAAGACAATGCTTTCATTGTTGTTAGGGACTATGTGCATATATTCCCATCATGGGAAGATTATTGTGAAGACAAACACCATTTTCACATCTTCTTGTCCAACTTACGTGTAAGTGCTATTATTCATGGTTATCATTTTCCTGTTTTTTGCTGATTGAACACATCAATGATTTACATTACATTGTTGTAACTAGGCGAAGGTCAATCTGGATAGTCATGACGAGCAAAGCTTGCTTGTGCTTTTCAAGGAAGCATTGCAGCAGTATCGGTGTTACCTGAGGAAATCACACTTTGATGGCAAGTCTATAAACGAATTTCCGGTGAAGTCTCCTATGCTAAATTTAGAAGACATTGAATGGAAAAACCTTGTTATGCACTTGTCTCGTTCCCAGGATGAGGTACTGTCTATGAAATCACATGACAATTTGAACTTCTACTTTTCCGCATGTGCCTTACGGATCTTTTTTGCAGGAAATCTATTCGAAGAAGAATTCCGGTTTGACAAGAACGACAGGATATCGCAAATATGCTGCCCGCTGCTTTGCTCTTGTTAGTACCTGTTGTCCTGTATCACTGTACTTGCATACATACCTGGTTCATTATGTGACAGCAGTATGCATGATAGCTTGCTTATCAATTGTTCGCTCCAAATTATTTGATCTGTATGAATGGTTACATTAGTGTAGAATATATCCAATGCCAATGGTTTTTTAGCTCTGCATTGTTCTTGTAAGTACATGCTGTCCTTTATCAGTGTACTTATAATGACAGGTAGTTGTTCATGTACCATCACTCTGCAGCTTATTTTCCTTTGCCCTACATTTTCTACACATCAGATCTATATTTACTCTTACCATAAGGTTGGTATTGAAGAAGTTTAGTTGTGCATTGCTCTTGGCTGTACCTTTTGCCTGTATCACTTCACTTACATTTATAGCTACTTGGTTATGTAGCATCACTCTTCATCTTATCTTAAATATTCTCCATTTTTCATATATTATCACATCTATATTACTCTTAACAAAATGTAGAATAAAGGCAATGCTTTTGAAGAAGATTCTGCGGCAAACTTCTTGAATTGCCCCCCACCCATCAGCATGGACAAGGCCTTTATAGAGCCTGTCTTCACAAATAATGTAAGTTTGTCCATCTCAAGCCTTCAAACTTTGTTGTATATATGTGGTTAGGCATGACTGCAACAGCTGTTTATTTTTGGTGTTTGCATCAAATTGCTTGTTTAAAGTTTATTATGTAGTTCATAAACAAAAGTTTGTCCTTTCTCAATTTAAGTTTTCAGTTGTACAACCAAGTTCCTTCTTCATTCCATGTAAATTAAACTATACAGAGCAAGTGATCTTCTTTTGCACTGCATATATGCTTCTGTTCTTCATCCGTAATCCAGTGGTGTGGTGAACCTACCCACTGCAGCACAATGTCATATTCTGCAATTTCTTAACTATGAACAATGTCATATCATTCTACTATTATTTAAACCGTCTCTTTATTTGCCAATCTGAAATGGTATAATTTGACAGCACACTAACCATTGATACTTATGAGTTCTTGATCTGTAATCCAGTGGTGTCGTGAAGCTGCCAACTCCTTCACAATGTCATTTCCTGCCATGTCTTGACCTGAACAATACCATATTGTGTTAATGCAATTTAAAACTGTGTCACTTTATTCGTCAGTAAGAAATGTGATGAATTGTCAGCACTGATACTTTTATGTGCAAAACCTGTCATCTGTCTGCTTGTTTATCTTTCAGAGTGAGGAAGATATAAGTGTTGAACAAGCGCAGTCTCATCATTTTGCTCAGCTGCTTGCGCTGCAGCTCCCCAGCAGGGCTAACCTTTCTTGAACTCCATTGAAGTGCTGTCGGTTTTGTATATTATTTTGTCGGCGTGTTTATTTGCACTGGTGGCGATCTTTGATGCCCACTGTATGTAATCTGCTGTCTGCTTGTGCTTTATTATCATAGTGGCGAACTTTGATGCCCAGTGGATGTAATATGCCGTAATTTCTTTATTGTATAGTCTAGGTTTTTTCTTATTCACGATGCTGCAGTTATTTTACTGTATATATATCCTGTCTTCGCAGTAAACCGGCCAAACCCTAAAATTACGGTACATAATCGGGCCGTCATGCAATGACGATGTAGGTTGGGCCTGGAACGTGCCGAACAGCTCACGGGCCGGTAGCAGCCCGAAATGAACCCCGGCCCATGATTGTGCGAATCAAATCACGGGCTTTTAACGGGCCAAAATTGTCTCGGTCCTTGTTTGGCCCAATCAGATATTGGCTGCGAGCAGGCCGGATGCAAACCGGGCCGTAGTTAGGCCCAACTATATGACGGGCTTTTAACAGGCCGAAATTAATATAGGGCCGAAATGTTAAACGGGCCCTTAACAGGCCAAAACTAATATCAGGCAGAATTACTAAGTGGGCCTTTAGCAAGTGGGCCGAAAAGCATAGTGTCCAGTTGACGGGCCAAATCTGATATGGGCCATAATTGAGCCCAAAGCCTCTTAAAGGGCCGGACCTGATCTGGGCCGTAATTTGGCCCAGAACGTGGTAGGCTTTTAACGGGCCGGATCTCATATGGGCCACTGTTAGGCCCATAGCGTGGCAGGCCATTAATGGACCGGATCAAATATGGGCCGGCATTTGGCCCAAAACATGGCAGCCAGTTAATGGGCAGGCCTACTAGGGTCCTCAAAATCTTATGGGCCTACAGCTGGCCCGGCCCATTAATGTCGACGAAATCTCGTGGGCGTTTAGCTGGGCCGGCCCATTATGATCCGCAAGAATCTTGTGGGCCTTTACCTGGGCCGGCCCATTATGGCACACAAAAATCTTGTGGGCCTTTACCTGGGCCGGCCCATTATGGCCCGCAAAATCTTGTGGGCCTTTAGCTGGGCCAGCCCATTATGGTCCGCAAAATCTCGTGGGCCTTTAGCTGGGCCGGCCCATTATGGTTCGCAAAATCTTGTGGGCCTTCAGTTGGGCCGGCCCATTTAAACTTGATGGGCCGGTCCACGTGTCAACATATCATAGGCGCGTCTCGCCCATTGGATGAGTGACACCTGTGCCAACGCGGACCTGACATGTGTCTCCTCCAGCCAATGATGATTTTACACGTGGAAAATCCCCATTGGTCGGGGCTGTTAACGGGTTCTCGGATCCAAAACCCGACCCGATAGCTTAACGGCGTTCCGTTACGGTGGATGCCACGTGTCGGTCACCCTTGACGAAAGCACTTCTGTGACGCGCGATTTATCGTCATGGAAGTGGACACTTCCGTGATGATAATTTTGGTAATGTCATGGAACACTTCTACGACAGCACAGGTATGACTATCTTGATTCTGTCATAAATTTGTCATGGATGTACATGCATGACAAAAAACGCGACCTACTGTGACAAACACGTATCATCACGAAAGTGTATTTTTTTGTAGTGCTCACAAGATCAGCGTTACACAAATATGCGTTAAATTGCTCCCTGATTCCCGCTCGATCCACAAAGTTTTCTGAAGGCCACTCACAAGGCCGCACTAGAGCGTCCCTTGGTGGCTCATCGTCAGCATCACGCATTGCAAGCCTGGGTCCTTGCTTCCTCGAAGAACCACCTCGGAACATTTTCCTAAGCATATTTCTTCCTCTGAAAAATTTCTAAAACTTTTAGTAACTTCTAACAAAAGTGAACCAAGCTCAATAAAATTGATAGCAACTACTCCTACAAGTGCCTAGAGCCTATATCAAGCATTAGAACTACTTGGAACCATATAAATTTGACATGCAAGCTCAAGAACATGGTCACCTAGGCAGCACAAATTTGCAATGAATAGAGCACTAGAACAAAAACTAATTGGACCAGTGCAGGAGTCACATACCAAGGAACAATCTCCCCAAGCAGTTTTGTGGGAGGTGCTTTGAGCAAGGAGATCGAAAATCGCAGCAAAATAAGATAGAACTTGTGCTTGAGCTGGATATTGGTGTTTGTGGGAGGAAGAAGAAGTGTGTGGGAGCAGGAATCAGCGGAGGGGAGCCACCATGGACCCACGAGGCAGGGGGCGCGCCCAAGGGGGTAGGGTGCGCCCTCCACCCTCGTGGTCGGGTGCTTGCCCCTCCTGCTGTGTTCTCCGTGCCAGATATTCTCAAAAATTCTAGAAAGAATCAGATTCCATTTTCAGGGCATTTGGAGAACTTTTATTTTCGGGGTATTTTTAGATTGCACGGATAAACCAGAAAACAGACAGAAAAATACTATTTTTACTTTATTTCAACTAAATAACAGAGAATAGAGAGAGGGTACAGAAGGTTCTGCCTTCTAGTTTCATCCATCTCATGCTCATCAAAAGGAATCCACTAACAAGGTTTATCAAGTCTTGTTAACAAACTCATTCTGAATAACATGGAACCGGAGAAATTGCGAATAACACTATGTTACCTCAACGGGGATATGCACATCCCCAATAATAAGAATATCATATTTCTTCTTGACAGTAGGAAGAGGAAATTCAAAACCTCCAAATATAATCGATGGAATTTTTCCAATAGAATTTATACTGTGGACTTGAGGTTGTTTCCTCGGAAAGTGTACCGTATGCTCATTGCCATTAACATGAAAAGTGATATTGCCTTTGTTGCAATCAATAACAGCCCCTGCAGTATTCAAAAAGGGTCTTCCAAGAATAATAGACATACTATCGTCCTCAGGAATATCAAGAATAACAAAGTCCGTTAAAATAGTAACGTTTGCAACCACAACAGGCACATCCTCACAAATACGGACAGGTATAGCAGTTGATTTATCAGCCATTTGCAAAGATATTTCAGTAGGTGTCAACTTATTCAAATCAAGTCTACGATATAAAGAGAGAGGCATAACACTAACACCGGCTCCAAGATCACATAAAGCAGTTTTAACATAGTTTCTTTTAATGGAGCATGGTATAGTAGGTACTCTTGGATCTCCTAGTTTCTTAGGTATTCCACCCTTAAAAGTATAATTAGCAAGCATGGTGGAAATTTCAGCTTCAGGTATCTTTCTCTTATTTGTAACAATATCTTTCATATACTTAGCATAAGGATTCATTTTGAGCATATCAGTTAATCGCATACGCAAAAAGATAGGTCTAATCATTTCAGCAAAGCTCTCAAAATCCTCATCATCCTTTTTCTTGGATGGTTTGGGAGGAAAAGGCATAGATTTCTGAACCCATGGTTCCCTTTCTTTACCATGTTTCCTAGCAACAAAGTCTCTCTTATCATAACGTTGATTCTTTGATTGTGGGTTATCAAGATCAACAACAGGTTCAATTTCTACATCATTATCATTACTAGGTTGAGCATCATCATGAACATTATTATTAATATTTTCACTAGGCTCATGTTCATTACCAGATTGTGTTTCAGCATCAGAAATAGAAATATCATTTGGATTCTCAGGTGGTTCAGCAATAGGTTCACTAGAAGCATGCAAAGTCCTATCATTTTTCTTTTTCTTCTTTTTAGAAGAACTAGGTGCATCAATATTATTTCTCTGAGAATTCTGCTCAATTCTCTTAGGGTGGCCTTCAGGATACAAAGGTTCCTGAGTCATTCTACCAGTTCTAGTAGCCACTCTAAAAGCATATTCATTTTTCTTACTATTCACTTCATTGAACAAATCATTTTGAGCTTTAAGTACTTGTTCTACTTGAGTGGTACCCATAGAAGCATGTTTACTAATGAGTTTAAGTTCACCTTTAACTCTAGACATATAATCACCCAAGTGTTCAAGCGTATCGGAATCGTATTTCAATTGTCTACCAAAATAAGCATTGAAGTTTTCTTGTTTGACAATAAAATTATCAAACTCTTCTAAGCATTGTCTAGCAGACTTATAGTGAGGAATATCACCTTCATCAAATCTATAGAGAGAATTTACCTTTACTACCTGTGTCGGGTTATCAAGACCATGAGTTTCTTCAATAGGTGGAGGATTAAGATCATATGTTTCTTCAACAGGCGGTAAATTAAGACCGTGTATTTCTTCGATAGGAGGTAAATTCTTAAGATCTTCAGCTTTAATACCCTTTTCTTTCATAGATTTCTTTGCCTCTTGCATATCTTCAGGACTGAGAAATAGAACACCTCTCTTCTTCGAAGTTGGTTTAGGAATAGGCTCAGGAATTGGCTCAGGAGCTGGCTCAGGAAGTGTCCTATTATTTTCATTTGTCAACATATTATTCAATAGAATTTCAGCTTCATCCGGTGTTCTTTCCCTGAAAACAGAACCAGCACAACTATCCAGGTAATCTCTGGAAGCATCGGTTAGTCCATTATAAAAGATATCAAGTATTTCATTTTTCTCAAGAGGATGATCAGGAACAGCATTAAGTAACTTGAGAAGCCTCCCCCAAGCTTGTGGGAGACTCTCTTCTTCAATTTGCACAAAATTGCATATATCCCTTAAAGCAGCTTGTTTCTTATGAGCAGGGAAATATTTAGCAGAGAAGTAATAAATCATGCCCTGGGGACTACGCACACAACCAGGATCAAGAGAATTAAACCATATCTTAGCATCACCCTTTAATGAGAACGGAAATATTTTAAGGATATAAAGGTAGCAGGTTCTCTCATCATTAGTGAACAGGGTGGCTATATCATTTAATTTAGTAAGATGTGCCACAACAGTTTCAGATTCATAGCCATGAAAAGGATCAGATTCAACCAAAGTAATTATATAAGGATCAACAGAGAATTCATAATCCTTATCAGTAACACATATAGGTGAAGTAGCAAAAGCAGGGTCAGGTTTCATTCTATCATTAAGAGATTGCTGCTTCCATTTAGCTAATAACCTCTTGAGTTCATATCTATCTTTGCAAGCTAAAATAGCTAAAGTAGCTTCTTTATCAAAAACATAACCCTCGGGAATAACAGGCAAGTCTTCATCATCACTTTCACCAATATAATCAGTTTCAATAATTTCTTTCTCTCTAACCCTTGCAATTTGTTCATCAAGAAATTCACCAAGTGGCACAGTAGTATCAAGCATAGAAGTAGTCTCATCATAAGTATCATGCATAGTAGAAGTGGCATCATCAATAATATGCGACATATCAGAACGAATAGCAGAAGCAGGTTTAGGTGTCGCAAGCTTACTCAAAACAGAAGGTGAATCAAGTGCAGAGCTAGATGGCAGTTCCTTACCTCCCCTCGTAGTTGAGGGATAAATTGTTTTCTTAGCGTCTTTCAAGTTCTTCATAGTGACCAGCAGATATAAATCCCAAGTGACTCAAAGAATAGAGCTATGCTCCCCGGCAACAGCGCCAGAAAATAGTCTTGATAACCCACAAGTATAGGGGATCGCAACAGTTTTTGAGGGTAGAGTATTCAACCCAAATTTATTTATTCGACACAAGGGGAGCCAAAGAATATTCTCAAGTATTAGCAGTTGAGTTGTCAATTCAACCACACCTGGATAACTTAATATCTGCAGCAAAGTATTTAGTAGCAAAGTAGTATGATAGTAGTGGTAATGGTAACAAAGGTAACAGTAGCAAAAGTAATATTTTTGGTGCTTTGTAGTGATTGTAACAGTAGCACGGAAAAATAAATACGCGGAGAACAATATGTGAAAAGCTTGTAGGCATTGGATCGGTGATGGAGAATTATGCCGGATGCGGTTCATCATGTAACAGTCATAACATAGGGTGACACAGAACTAGCTCCAATTCATCAATGTAATGTAGGCATGTATTCCGAATATAGTCATACGTGCTTATGGAAAAGAACTTGCATGACATCTTTTGTCCTACCCTAAGGGATATTAAGGCCTCCTTTTAATAGAGTACCGGAACAAAGCATTAGCACATAGTGAATACATGAACTCCTCAAACTATGGTCATCACCGGGAGTGGTCCCGATTATTGTCACTTCGGGGTTGCCGGATCATAACACATAGTAGGTGACTATAGACTTGCAAGATAGGATCAAGAACTCACATATATTCATGAAAACATAATAGGTTCAGATCTGAAATCATGGCACTCGGGCCCTAGTAACAAGCATTAAGCATAGCAAAGTCATAGCAACATCAATCTCAGAACATAGTGGATACTAGGGATCAAACCCTAACAAAACTAACTCGATTACATGATAGATCTCATCCAACCCATCACCGTCCAGCAAGCCTACGATGGAATTACTCACGCACGGCGGTGAGCATCATGAAATTGGTGATGGAGGATGGTTGATGATGACGATGGCGACGAATCCCCCTCTCCGGAGCCCCGAACGGACTCCAGATCAGCCCTCCCGAGAGGTTTTAGGGCTTGGCGGCGGCTCCGTATCGTAAAACACGATGAATCCTTCTCTCTGATTTTTCTCTCCCTGAAAGTGAATATATGGAGTTGGAGTTGAGGTCGGTGGAGCGTCAGGGGGCCCACGAGGTAGGGGGGCATGCCCTCCACCCTCGTGGACAGTGTGTGGGCCCCCTGACGTGGATTTTTCTTCCGGTATTTTTCTTATTTTCCAAATAGATGTTCCGTGGAGTTTCAGGTCATTCCGAGAACTTTTATTTCTGCACATAAATAACACCATGGAAAGTCTGCTGAAAACAGCGTCAGTCCGGGTTAGTTCCATTCAAATCATGCAAGTTAGAGTCCAAAACAAGGGCAAAAGTGTTTGGAAAAGTAGATACGACGGAGACGTATCATTCATCATGTTCATAAAATAGGCAGGTGCGTTAGTCAGGCCAAATGACATAACGGTATACTCGTATAGCCCATACCTTGTGGTAAAAGCTGCCTTAGGTATATCTTGCTCTCGAATCTTCAGCTGGTGATACCCTGATCGCAGATCGATCTTGGAAAACACCTTAGCTCCTTGCAGCTGGTCAAACAAATCATTGATCATCGGTAGTGGGTACTTGTTCTTGATCGTCACCTCATTCAATCCTCGATAATCAACAACCATCCTTAACGATCCATCCTTCTTCTCCACTAGAAGTACTGGGGATCCCCAAGGTGACGAACTTGGGCGGATATAACCTTTATCCAGTAACTCCTTAATCTGCTTCTTAATTTCCTCCAAATCCTTTGCGGGCATTCTGTACGGTCTCTTAGATATTGGCCCTGTGCCTGGCGAAAGCTCAATTAAAAACTCAATGTCTCTATCCGGTGGCATGCCTGGCAACTCTTCTGGAAATACATCTGGAAAATCCTTCACCACTGGTGCTTCCTCCTGTACAACTCCTGATAAGGAATTTACTTGAGTCTTATTCGGCACATGCCGGGATACATACTTGATCCTTCTACCTTCTGGGGTGGTGAGCAAAATCGTCGTACTGGCGCAATCGATGTTTCCTCCATACATCGATAGCCAATCCATACCCAGAACCACATCCAAACCTTGCGACTCCAAAATTATCAGATCTGAGGGGAAAACATGCCTACCTATGGTCAATGGCATCTGAAAACATCCTTGGTTTGCCATATACTCTGCTCCTGGCGAGCTTACTAACAAAGGTGTACTAAGAACTTTGGTGGGCAGTTTATACTTATCCACAAATCCCCTTGATATGTATGAATGCGATGCACCAGTATCAAAAAGAACTACTGCAGTAAATGACTTAACCAAAAACTTACCTATTACTGCATCTGGTTGGGCTTCAACCTCCTCCATGTTAACGTGGTTCACTTGTCCCCTGGTGAAAGGGTTGGGCTTCTTCCCAGAGCTTCCATTGCCGTTTCCATTCTTAGCTTCAGGACATTCATTGGCATATTGTCCGGTCTTCTGACACTTGTAGCAAGTAACGTGGCTTAGATCTTTCTTGGCGGGTGTTGCCGGGTTGGAACGGTTCTGTCCGCTACTTCCTCCATTACCATTCCCATTCTTGGGACCACTATGATTGTGCGAACTTCCTCCATTATGAGTGTGGCCTCCATGGTTATGAACAAGTCCTCCCGAGTTCGGGGTGAAACGGGGTCTCTGCTGAGCTCCAGAATTACACTTCCCTTGTCCATACTTCCTCTTGCGGTTGTCAATCTGATGCAGCTTCCCTTCAAGCATGAGAGCTCTATCCACCAACTCCAGGTAGTTATTGAAATTTGCCACCATCAACTGCATGCTCGGCTCATCATTCAATCCCTCCAGAAACTTCTCCTTCTTAGCTGCATCTGTAGCGACGTCATCTAGGGCATAACGTGCTACCTTACTAAAGTCATCCACATACTAACCAACAGTGCGCCCTCCTTGGCGTAAGTTGCAAAAATCACGCTTCTTCATGGCCATAGCTCCTGCTGATACATGGGCAGTGCGAAAAGCCTGCTGGAACTGGTCCCATGTCACAGTGTCAATGGGGTAAGTGACTATGAAATTCTCCCACCATGATGATGCGGGTCCATCAAGCTGATGTGTGGCAAAATGCACTCTCTCCGCATCTGTGCATCCTGTAGTAGTCAACTCCCTTTCAGTCCTGCGGAGCCAATCATCTGCCACAATCTCGGTGCTACTGGAGAACACCGGCGGATTCAGCCTAAGAAAACGTGCTAAGTGATCAACTGGTGGTGGTGGTGGGTTGTTGTTGTTGTTGTTGTTGTTGTTCCCCTGGTTCTGATTCTGGACTAGTATCTGCATCAATGCATTCTGCTGCTGGATCAACTGAGTGAGCTCCAGTGGGAAAGCAAATCCATTGTCGCGTCTCGGAGGCATCTGCTGGGTTTAGAAAAAGATGAGAAAACAGAGTAGAATGAGGTCTAGGGGAAAACACTACCCATATGCACATGAGACAAACACAAACATATCACTCAATCAAATCAAACAAGGGCATACAATCGGTCTAGAACTATCGTTACAAAAGTACATGGACTATACTATATACATGGTGGAATACTACTACTGATATGGTGGTCGACTAGAAAGATTGATCGGTCGAAGACTCCATGATATCTGCTCCAGCTTCATCAACATAGTCATCATCGCTATCATCAGGGTCCGAGTCAATGTCGTCGATGATGATGTAGTTCTCCGGGCAAGTGCAATCGTCGTCTTCTCCTCCTGGCGCGGGGTCTCCCATGAAAACTCCTAGCTTCCTTGTCAGGTCGTCATGCTTCTCCACTAGTACGACAATTTCCTCCATATAATCTTCGCAAGTAGCCTTGAGTTCTTCCTCCAGTTCCGTGATCCTTGTCATTGCCCTCTTCAAATTTGTCATGCCTGCACACATCTGGTTCTCCTGGCTTCGAATGTGCTGGTTTAACTCCTGGATGAAAGCGGCAATCGATCTATCCTTCCTGGTGCTGATCATCTCCCATTGCTCATCTCGGCAGCCACAAATCTGGTAGATAGTATCCTTGAGATCATGGTGGTAAACTTCTCCAATGCGTCCCATGGTAATGTGAGCTGCCATACTCTTTCCTAGACTCCAGGTTGGTGCATCAAAGGAAAAATCAATGGGCTCAGTGACTGGCGTGAATGTCCTTCCTGGAACTTGAACTTGAATCATCCAGCGCTCCTCTTCTGGTAAAGTGGCGTTGTAAGTCCCGGTGAAGCTTGGTATTCCGATGTCAGGTACCTAGTGACTTCCTTCAAGTGGCGTCCAAATGGGGTGTCTTCATCCGGTTGCGTGAACTTGATCCTTGCATCCGCCATCCTAAAGAGTAGAAAATGGAGAGTAGTTAGAAATGAGAAGAGAGTTGTGATCTAGGGATTTAGCTTAGTGGTCGTGTCCTACAGTCAGCGTGTGCTCTGATACCATCTTGTAGCGACCAGACCTCAAACAGTCTGATCTCTGTGCATTAGTGTCATCCCTGGATCGGTAATACTGACACATAGAGAGAGAGAGAACAAGGGCGGAGAGTGTTGGATGGGTCTATATGTATAGCGCGAGCGAGACATGTGTATGTGTGAACCAGGGAGATATAAAGTTTGACAGAGATTGAGGACCCCGATAAGGCTGAGTGGTGCGTCAGATAGGTGAGAGGGGGAAAGAGATATTCCATCCGCTCGATAATGCAGTGCATGTAAATTTTCTAGAAGTCAAACTTTGGAAACTTTGACCAGGTTTACGCAAATGTTATTTATATGTACAATACCAAAGATACATCATACGGAACTACATCTCATGGTGAATCTAATGGTATATGTTTGCCGTTCTTGTAGCGACCAAACCTCAAATAGTCTGATCTCTGTGCATCAGTGTCATCCCTGGATCGGTAATGCTGACACGCACAGTACTTGAGGATTTATAACAGAGTAGCAATCACACACTTATTACATTGAATGTCTCAAAAGAGAACTTATTACAATAAATATGGCTTAAGGCCATCTAATACGATAACAACGGAACGCTTGGAAGATAAAGTGAGTCCATCAACTCCAACAACATCACTGAGTGAAAGACCACGACCTAAGGCTCCTTACTCGTCGTCTGAAAAGTCTGCAACATGATACGTTGCAGCCCGAAAATGGGCCAGCACATGGAATATGCTGGCAATGTAACACAAGAGAGTAATGAACAGAATAAAGCTCTCACTATATGCATATATGGCTGGTGGAGGCTGTATGGTTGATATGTTTTGCGAAAAGCCAATTTTTCCCTACAACAAAGGAATAAATTTTATTTAACTATCATGGTGGTTGTTAAACATTGAGAAGGTTCACCCAACTCAATCCCAATTAAGCATCATCATTAAACCCAATCAAATTATATTAAGAGTGATGAGATCCACATGATAATCCAAGAACTAGATACTCAAAACGTCCATAACCGGGGACACGGCTAACCATGATTAGTTTGTACACTCTGCAGAGGTTTGTGCACTTTTCCCCACAAGACTCGATCTCCTCCGTTTGATTTCTCGCACTACATGATGTTTGAGAAACGGATGACCGAGACACAGTCTTTCCGAAGAGGTCCCCTTAACCGATAGATAGGCCTGTACACCTACAATCCCCTACATCTGCTAGCCCATCATGGAAAAGTTTCCCACAACTTACTCAACTATGCCAGAGCCCATATTGGCATGTGGCTGCACACGGAAGTTTCTAGCATGAATAATCGTATGATCCCTTTGAGCCTGGGTGGCAGTCCATAGGAGAATCACACGGTACCCCGGGATTTCCAAAAATACAGGCAATCACTGGAATTCCCCAGGTGCCTCAATCCACCCATATGTGTATTAAAGTTGCCACCTTAAGTTAACCATTAATTAACAATACTCACAACTTTCATGAATACACTCAAACCCAATCCACATCTACGAGCATAGCATAGCAGTATAAACAACGTAGAAGTAACTCCCAAGTTTTGATAATAAACAGGTGAATAGGTACTACCTCATCTACTTCCCAAACCCACAAATTTAAATCAGATCCTAACCATGCAATTGTTTGAGGATTTATCTAATGCAATAAAACTGAGTAGTAAAGAGGTATGATCAAAGTGTTACTTGCCTTGCTGATGATCCGCGAAACCTAGAGACTCGTAGTAGCACGCTTCACACTCCGGGTACTCTATCGCAAACAAACAAGCATACAATAAGAAATAAAGCAAGGGCACGGGTAAAACTCAAATAAGAGATCTAACCAGAAAGTTCAACTTAAGAACTCCGGTTTGCAAAAAGAATCAAATCAAACGAAGCAACAAAACTCAAACGGCGAAAGAAACAAGCTTCGTTTACTAATCTGGACTAAAGTCAAATTTTACAGTAGCAAAATCTTGTTTAAGTTGGTTAAACAGAAATAGGGCTTCGAGACGAAACTCTAGGCGCTTGAATCGCCCGATTCCGATAAACGAGCGAAAAGATAAACTAAAACGAAAATTGGATCAGAAATCGCGATCGAAAATAATCGCGGAAAATCCGAGAAAAAGAAAAACAGACGAACAGGCTAACAAACGAACGTTCGCTGTCTGCGGCTAAACGGTGAGAACCGTTCATTAAAACGAATGTACGAACGGGCGTTCACTAAATAACTAAACCGGAAAAAACCCGAACCGATCTAATCTAAAAAACGAATCTAGGTTTTCTAAAAAAACGAATGGTTAACCGGAAAAAAAACGTACGGCGGCGGCGGCGGCTACCTCCGGCGGCGGCCCGGCGAGGCGGGGCGGCTCCGGCGGCGGGCGGCGACTAAGGTTAGGGTTTGGGTGCGGGCGCGGGGCGGGCTGGCGGCTGGGCCTTGGGGCAGCTCGGGCGGCGGCTTATAAAGCCCCCCGGGCGGAGTCCCGCTCGGGTACGGCCCGGAGTCGGTTCAAAAATCCCGAAATAAATTTTTCCCGTCCTCTAAAAATAGGCCGGACAAGCTGGACATTTATTTGGGCCTAAAATGCAATTTTGAAAAACACATATTTTTCCTAATTCAAATAAAATAGCGATAGAACTCCGAATAAAAATCTTATTTGATTTTAATATTAAATATCCAACATTTCTTTATTTTGAGGAAGTCATTTTATCCTCTCTCTTTTATTTTCATAAAAGAAATATTCGAAGAGAAAATAATTAAAATCAACGATCCTCTTTTCAAAATTCGAGAAAACTCAAATATGAAAATAACGAAATTCCCAACTCTCTCCGTGGGTCCTTGAGTTGCGTAGAATTTCTAGGATCTAGCCAGAATGCAATAAAATATGATATGCAATGATGACCTAGTGTATAACATTCTAAATTGAAAATTTGGGATGTTACAGTTCTAGATGTAATTGTTTTTCTCCACGTACATGGTCAAACTTTGTGATGTTTGACTTTTCAATAAATCAATATGCTATGGACCGAGAAGAGTGCCTAAGTCGAGAGAGATCAAGTGCGTGTGAAGGAGAATGAGTAAGTGTGCAAAAAGAGTATGTGTGTAAAAGAGAAAGTGACAACAAACGATAAATTAGAGAGAGAGTGTGTTTTTTCGTTTCTTAGGCGAACATATCACGCATGCATCTCCGAGATAGAAAAGCGAGGCGAGGAGATACACGAAGATAGCTAGTGTGTGATTGTTTGCAACGGAGAGAGACACCCCTATAGCACATGTCTAATAGAGGTCTGGCCAACAAGGAACAAAGGTCGAGAGGGACACATGGAGAACATGGACGCATGGTGAGAGCGAGAGGGTGTGTTTGTGATAGAGAGATCCCCTCGAGATCGTGAGGGGACTATATGGGTGGGAGATCAAGGGAGGTGCGTGCGCGATAGAAAGATGCCACGAGAGAAATCGAGATAGACCATGCACATGTTTATGATGGAGACTAAGATTAGCTAGTCATATACATATAGGGGGGACTGCGTGTGCCTACAATTGAGTGAGAGACCATCATACTTGGCTAGCTAGGCATGAGATTGTGTGTGTGTGTGTGTGTGCGTGTGAGATGGAGAGAGAACGAGGGAGAGAGATAGAGTTTTAGATGGGCCTATCGAGTGCGAGTGAGATATGCACGTGTATGTGTGACCCAGGTAGATGGAGAGTTTGAGAGAGGGGGGGAGAGCTCCGAGACGACAGAGTGGTGCGTGAGAGAGTTACGGGCAACGAGCCAAGGAAATTGTGTGTGTACGATGAGTGCACCCAAGATATCTAGCTTGGACTAGAGAATCATACATAGTGTGCGAGAGAGACCTATAGATAGAGTATATATGCATGCGGACTAGAAAGACCCCCCCACACACACACAAAGAGAGAGAGATGGAGAGAAAGCGAGAGGGATCAACAAGGTTTGTGTGTTGGATGCGTGCGACAGAATTGAAGATTGTCGGAGAGAGAGAGAGAGAGAGAGAGAGAGAGAGAGAGAGCAGGAGTCCGGGAGAGGGGGAGGTCGCGTTTTATGCATCAAAGACTGATATAAACCACGTTTTGATATAAACTTGCATTCAAATATTTAAATTGGAGAACATGTTGTCTGCAATCCACACATGAACGGATATATGCGTATATCAAACAAGTTCATTAATTTGACTTTCAACATGTTCATCGAGTACTATAATACTGTACAACATGCTACTCGATTGAGGTGTTCAATTTTGGATTTAGTTCACTATTTTGACCTGGTGAACGAGCTATTTCATTGAATCGAGATATTTCATTTTGGGTTTGATTCCCGTTTTTGAGTGGGTCAACTATTTGTCATATAGTAAATCGCTAGCAATGAGCATGTAAAAACACATTACTCCCGAGCATCACCTCTCCATCTAAAAAAAGTGGCAAGCTAATATTTCAAATTTTGATTCGAATCGACTTGGTAAGGTAGACGTGGATGCTCGTTCTCCCAAATTTTGAACGAACCGTTAAACATTCGCTGCTCGGTGGAATTCCCCCGAGCAAATAAATGGGAGACGCGAAATTACCATCCTATGTGGGACACGCATCAATTGGCCCGTTGTACATCGAGGGTAAGTTCGTAACTTCATCCAAGCGCACCTTCTCCTCGGTTGAAATGACATGTGCCGAATAATTCATAAACCATGGTCGGCAAAACACGCTCTCCTCACCCGAAATAGCTCACGCCCACTATTTCAAAACACGCTCTCCTCGCCCGAAATCGCTCGCGCCCACTATATTTCAAAACACGCCCTCCTCGCCCGAAATTGCTCCCACCCACTATTTGGGGAGAAGCAAAGTTACTCTACTATCCCCGATCCTCAGTACACAGATCCAAGCCGAGAAGCCTAAAGGCAGGGGTAGAACTGTAACTCCCCCTCATATTTCAGACAAATGCGTCCGTAAAACATGGTTCCACTCCCCTCCCAATGACCCCCATTCATACCTCGTGGGCGCCAAATCACCTTCTCCCCGGAGGCTCCCTTCTCCCGAGTCGCGAAACCTCAGCCCCTCCTCCATGGCGCCCCCACCGCACCAATTTCACAGCCGCCCTCCTCCCTAATGCCGGAGACACTGTCCATTTTACGTCATGCACTGGGCCATGTGCCTCTTACTCCATGCTGCTGGAGCTGCCACGATGATGTCCGTGTGAACCGTACCGGAGCCGATTCACCCCCGCCGTTGTTCACGGCACCGGAGTGGCTCCAACTTCGGATCCGTCCAGAGTCCCGGCGCTGCTTCCCCGTAGCCGTCGACCGTCGCGACATAGTTGTTTCCCTGCCGCCGGTCGCCGCCGCAACCGCGCCGGCCTCACCGACTCGACAGCTGGACCTGCCTACTTCACCATGCCGCCAGATAGGTCGCACCCTCATCTCAAATCATTTTATTTAGGCATCAGTTGTCTGAATTTTTATTCTGGGCCAATTGATTCCCAATGGGAAGTAGCACCCCTTGAGGCGACGGAGCTCCTAGGCTGCCGGTTGGCTGGTGTCTAACGTAAGGGTGCGGGGCCACAAGTTCCCCGCGGAAGCAGCGCTTAGATGGCTATCATAGAGTTGTGTGGGTTGAAGGTACTGCCGCCACCGGATCTGGATGACGGGGTGTCTTTGTGGATTGGCTCGGGGGCGGCGCAACCACGGCAATGCGGTGGGGCGGGGAGCGGGGTTTGCTACCTCTTGAGCACTGCGTTGGTTTTCCCTTGAAGAGGAAAGGGTGATGCAGCAAATTAGCGTAAGTATTTCCCTCAGTTTTTGAGAACCAAGGTATCAATCCAGTAGGAGGCTACGCGCGAGTCCCTCGCACCTACACAAACAAATAAATCCTCCCAACCAACGCGATAAGGGGTTGTCAATCCCTACACGGTCACTTACGAGAGTGAGATCTGATAGATATGATATATAGGATAATACTTTTGGTATTTTTGTGATAAAGATGCAAAGTAAAGAAAGCAAAATAAAAACGATGCTAGAAATAGCTTGTTGTCCGGAGATTAATATGATGGAAAATAGACCCGGGGGCCATAGGTTTCACTAGTGGCTTCTCTCAAGAGCATAAGTATTTTACGGTGGGTGAACAAATTACTGTTGAGCAATTGACAGAATTGAGCATAGTTATGAGAATATCTAGGTATGATCATGTATATAGGCATCACGTCCGAGACAAGTAGACCGACTCCTGCCTGCATCTACTACTATTACTCCACACATCGACCGCTATCCATCCTGCATCTAGATTATTAAGTTCATAAGAACAGAGTAACGCCTTAAGCAAGAAGACATGATGTAGAGGGATAAACTCATGCAATATGATATAAACCCCATCTTGTTATCCTCGATGGCAACAATACTATACGTGCCTTGCTGCCCCTACTGTCATTGGGAAAGGACACCGCATGATTGAACCCAAAGCTAAGCACTTCTCCCATTGCAAGAAAGATCAATCTAGTAGGCCAAACCAAACCGATAATTCGAAGAGACTTGCAAAGATAACCAATCATACATAAAAGAATTCAGAAGATTCAAATATTGTTCATAGATAAACTTGATCATAAAACCACAATTCATCGGTCTCAACAAACACACCGCAAAAGAAGATTACATCGAATAGATCTCCACAAGAGAGGGGGAGAACATTGTATTGAGATCCAAAAAGAGAGAAGAAGCCATCTAGCTAATAACTATGGACCCAAAGGTCTGAGGTAAACTACTCACACTTCATCGGAGAGGCCATGGTGTTGATGTAGAAGCCCTCCGTGATCGATGCCCCCTCCGGCGGAGCTCCGGAACAGGCCCCAAGATGGGATCTCACGGGTACAGAAGGTTGCGGCGGTGGAATTAGGTTTTTTGGATCCGTATCTGATCGTTTGGGGGTACGTAGGTATATATAGGAGGAAGGAGTACGTCGGTGGAGCAACATGGGGCCCACGAGGGTGGAGGGCGCGGCCAGGGGGGTAGGCACACCCCCCTACCTCGTGGCTTCCTGGTAGCTTTCTTGAGATAGGGTCCAAGTCCTCTGGATCACGTTTGTTCCGAAAATCACGTTCCCGAAGGTTTCATTCCGTTTGGACTCCGTTTGATATTCTTTTTCTGTGAAACTCTGAAATAGGCAAAAAACAGCAATTCTAGGCTGCGCCTCCGGTTAATAGGTTAGTCCCAAAAATAATATAAAAGTGTATAATAAAGCCCAATAATATCCAAAACAAAAGATAATATAGCATGGAGCAATCAAAAATTATAGATACATTGGAGACGTATCAAGCATCCCAAAGCTTAATTCCTGCTCGTCCTCGAGTAGGTAAATGATAAAAACAGAATTTTTGATGTGGAATGCTACTTGGCATAATTTCAATGTAATTCTTCTTAATTGTGGTATGAATATTCAGATCCGAAAGATTCAAGATAAAAGTTCATATTTACATAAAAATAATAATACTTCAAGCATACTAACTAAGCAATTATGTCCTCTCAAAATAACATGGCCAAAGAAAGTTCATCCCTACAAAATCATATAGTTTAGTCATGCTCAATTTTCGTCACACAAGAATGCTCTCATCATGCACAACCCCGATGACAAGCCAAGCAATTGTTTCATACTTTAGTAATCTCAAACTTTTTCAACCTTCACGCAATACATGAGCGTGAGCCATGGACATAGCACTATGGGTGGAATAGAATATGATGATGGGGGTTATGTGGAGAAGACAAAAAGGAGAAAGTCTCACATCAACGAGGCTAATCAATGAGCTATGGAGATGCCCATCGATTGATGTTAATGCGAGGAGTAGGGATTGCCATGCAACGGATGCACTAGAGCTATAAATATATTAAAGCTCAACAAAAGAAACTAAGTGGGTGTGCATCCAACTTGCTTGCTCACGAAGACCTAGGGCACTTGAGGAGGCCCATTGTTGGAATATACAAGCCAAGTTCTATAATGAAAAATTCCCACTAGTATATGAAAGTGACAAAACAAGAGACTCTCTATTATGAAGATCATGGTGCTATTTTGAAGCACAAGTGTGGTAAAAAGGATAGTAACATTGTCCCTTCTCTCTTTTTCTCTCATTTTTTTTGGGCCTTCTCTTTTTTTATGGCCTTTCTCTTTTTTTAATTCCTCACTTGGGACAATGCTCTAGAAAATGATGATCATCACACTTCTATTTATTTACAACTCAATGATTACAACTCGATACTAGAACAAAGTATGACTCTATATGAATGCCTCCGGCGGTGTACCGGGATATGCAATGAACCAAGAGTGACATGTATGAAACAATTATGAATGGTGGCTTTGCCACAAATACTATGTCAACTACATGATCATGCAAAGCAATATGACAATGATGAATGTGTCATGATTAACGGAATGGTGGAAAGTTGCATGGCAATATATCTCGGAATGGCTATGGAAATGCCATATAGGTAGGTATGGTGGCTGTTTTGAGGAAGATATAAGTAGGTTTATGTGTGAAAGAGCATATCATATCACGGGGTTTGGATGCACCGGCGAAGTTTGCACCAACTCTCAATGTGAGAAAGGGCAATGCACGGTACCGAAGATGCTAGCAATGGTGGAAAGGTGAGAGTGCGTATAATCCATGGACTCAACATTAGTCATAAAGAACTCACATACTTATTGCAAAAATCTACAAGTCATCAAAAACCAAGCACTACGTGCATGCTCCTAGGGGGATAGATTGGTATGAAAAGACCATCGCTCGTCCCCGACCGCCACTCATAAGGAGGACAATCAAAGAAACCTCATGTTTCAAATTTGTTACATAACGTTTACCATACGTGCATGCTACGGGACTTGCAAACTTCAACACAAGTATTTCTCAAATTCACAACTACTCAACTAGCACAACTTTAATATCACTACCTCCATGTCTCAAAACAATCATCAAGCATCGAACTTCTCTTAGTATTCAAAACACTCATAAGAAAGTTTTTACTATTCTTGAATACCTAGCATATTAGGATCTTTTTAAGCAAATTACCATGCTATTTAAGACTCTCAAAATAATCTAAATGAAGCATGAGAGATCAATAGTTTCTATAAAACAAATCCACCACCGTGCTCTAAAAGATATAAGTGAAGTACTAGAGCAAAAACTATAGAACTCAAAAGATATAAGTGAAGCACATAGAGTATTCTAATAATTTCCGAATCATGTGTGTCTCTCTCAAAAGGTGTGTACAGAAAATATGATTGTGGTAAACTAAAAAGCAAAGACTCAAATCATACAAGACGCTCCAAGCAAAACACATATCATGTGGTGAATAAAAATATAGCTCCAAGTAAAGTTACCGATGGAAGTAGACGAAAGAGGGGATGCCTTCCAGGGCATCCCCAAGCTTTGGCTTTTAGGTGTCCTTCGATTATCTTGGGGGTGCCATGGGCATCCCAAAGCTTAGGCTCTTGCCACTCCTTGTTCCATAATCCATCAAATCTTTCACCCAAAACTTGAAAACTTCACAACACAAAACTCAGCAGAAAATCTCGTGAGCTCCGTTAGCGAAAGAAAACAAAAGACCACTTCAAGGTACTGCAATGAACTCATTATTTATTTATATTGGTGTTAAACCTACTGTATTCCAACTTCTGTATGGTTTATAAACTATTTTACTAGCCATAGATTCATCAAAATAAGCAAACAACACACGAAAAACAGAATCTGTCAAAAACAGAACAGTCTGTAGTAATCTGTAAGTAACGCAAACTTCTGGAACTCCAAAAACTCAGCCAAAATAGGAAGACCTAGAAAATTTGTTTATTGATCAGCAGAAATTGGAATCAATATTTTATCACGTTCTGGTGATTTTTAACAATTATTTTCGTGAACAGAAAGTTTCTGGAATTTTCTGCAAGATCAAATAACTATCATCCAAGAAGATCCTATAGGTTTAACTTGGCACAAACACTAATTAAAACATAAAAACACATCTAACCAGAGGATAGAACAAATATTTATTCCTAAACAGAAGAAAAAAGCAAAAAACTAAAAATAAAATTGGGTTGCCTCCCAACAAGCGCTATCGTTTAACGCCCCTAGCTAGGCATAATAGCAAGGATAGATCTTGGTATTGCCATCTTTGGTGGGCAATCCATAAGTGGCTCTCATGATAGATTCATATGGTAATTTTATTTTCTTCCTAGGGAAGTGTTCCATGCCTTTCTTTAATGGAAATTGGAATCTAATATTCCCTTCCTTCATATCAATAATTGCACCAATCGTTCTAAGGAAAGGTCTACCAAGAATAATAGGACATGAAGGATTGCAATCTATGTCAAGAACGATAAAATCTATGGGCACATAGTTTCTATTTGCAACAATAAGAACATCATTAATTCTTCCCATAGGTTTCTTAATACTGCAATCCGCAAGGTGCAAGTTTAAAGAGCAATCATCAAAATCACGGAAACCTAGCAAATCACACAAAGTTTTTGGAATCGTGGAAACACTAGCACCCAAATCACACAAAGCATAGCATTCATGATCTTTAATTTTAATTTTAATAGTAGGTTTCCACTCATCATAAAGTTTTCTAGGGATAGAAACTTCCAACTCAAGTTTTTCTTCATAAGATTGCATCAAAGCATCAACGATATGTTTGGTAAAAGCTTTATTTTGACTATAAGCATGAGGAGAATTTAGCACGGATTGCAACAAGTAAATACAATCTATCAAAGAGCAATTATCATAATTAAATTCCTTGAACTCCAAAATAGTGGGTTCATTAATATCTAATGTTTTGATCTCTTCAATCCCACTTTTATCAATTTTAGCATCAAGATCTAAAAACTCCGAATTTTTGGAATGCCTTCTAGGTAAAGGTGGATCATATTCAGTCCCATCATTATCAAGATTCATATTGCAAAACAAATATTTAATAGGGGACACATCAATAACTTTTAGATCTTCATCTTTGTTTTCATAAAAATTAGAAGAACACGCTTTTATAAAGCAATCTTTCTTAGCACGCATCCTAGCGGTTCTTTCTTTGCACTCATCAATGGAAATTCTCATGGCTTTGAGAGGCTCATTGATATCATGCTTAGGTGGAATATATCTAAGTTTCAAAGAATCAACATCAAGAGAAATTCTATCAACGTTCCTAGCCAATTCATCAACTTTAAGCAATTTTTCTTCAAGCAAGGCATTGAAATTCTTTTGCGAATTCATAAATTCCTTAACACTAGTCTCAAATTCAGAGGGCATCTTATTAAAGTTTCCATAAGAATTGTTGTAGGAATTACCATAATTATTAGAGGAATTACTAGGATAAGGCCTAGGATTAAAGTTTCCTCTATACGCGTTGTTACCAAAATTATTCCTACCAACAAAATTCACATCCATAGATTCATTATTATTCTCAATCAAAGTAGACAAAGGCATATCATTAGGATCAGAAGAAACACTCTTAGTAGAAAATAATTTCATAAGTTCATCCATCTTTCCGCTCAAAACATTAATTTCTTCTATCGCATGCACTTTTTTATTAGTAGATCTTTCAGTGTGCCATTGAGAATAATTAACCATAATATTATCTAGGAGTTTAGTAGCTTCTCCTAAAGTGATTTCCATAAAAGTGCCTCCCGCGGCCGAATCTAAAAGATTTCTAGAAGCAAAATTCAATCCGGCATAAAAAATTTGTATAATCATCCACAAATTCAAACCATGAGTGTTGCAATTACGTATCATTAATTTCATCCTCTCCCAAGCTTGTGCAACATGTTCATGATCAAGTTGCTTAAAATTCATAATATCATTTCTAAGAGAGATAATCTTAGCGGGAGTAAAATACTTAGAGATAAAAGCATCCTTGCACTTGTTCCAAGAATCAATACTATTTTTAGGCAAAGACGAAAACCAAGCTTTAGCACGATCTCTAAGAGAAAAAGGAAATAGCTTCAATTTAACAATATCATTGTCAACATCTTTCTTCTTTTGCATATCACATAAATCAAGTACCGGCATCTTCACTAGGAAGGCCGGCGAATTGATCTTTCATAACAAGATTCAACAAGGCAGCATTGATTTCGCAAGATTCAGTATCGGTAAGAGGAGCAATCGGAGTGCTAAGGAAATCATTATTGTTGTTATTGGTAAAGTCACATAATTTGGTATTATCTTGATCCATCGTGACAAACAAGCAATCCAACACACGAGGAAACAAGAAGCAAGCGAAAAAGGGGTGAACGGAAAAAAGAGGGCGAATAAAATGGCAAGGGTGAAGTGGGGGAGAGGAAAACGAGAGGCAAATGGCAAATAATATAATGTGGGAGATAAGGGTTTGTGATGGGTACTTGGTATGTTGACTTTTGCGTAGACCTCCCCGGCAACGGCGCCAGAAATCATTATTGCTACCTCTTGAGCACAGCGTTGGTTTTCCCTTCAAGAGGAAAGGGTGATGCAGCAAAGTAGCATAAGTATTTCCCTCAGTTTTTGAGAACCAAGGTATCAATCCAGTAGGAGGCTACGCGCGAGTCCCTCGCACCTACACAAACAAATAAATCCTCGCAACCAACGCGATAAGGGGTTGTCAATCCCTACACGATCACTTACGAGAGTGAGATCTGATGATATGATAGGATAATATTTTTGGTATTTTTGTGATAAAGATGCAAAGTAAAGAAAGCAAAATAAAACCGGTGCCAGAAATAGCTTGTTGTCGGGAGATTAATATGATGGAAAATAGACCCAGGGGCCATAGGTTTCACTAGTGGCTTCCCTCAAGAGCATAAGTATTTTACGGTGGGTGAACAAATTACTGTTGAGCAATTGACAAAATAGAGCATAGTTATGAGAATATCTAGGTATGATCATGTATATAGGCATCACGTCCGAAACAAGTAGACCGTCTCCTGCCTGCATCTACTACTATTACTCCACACATCGACCGCTATCCAGCATGCATCTAGACTATTAAGTTCATAAGAACAGAGTAACGCCTTAAGCAAGATGACATGATGTAGAGGGATAAACTCATGCAATATGATATAAACCCCATCTTGTTATCCTTGATAGCAACAATACAATACATGCCTTGCTGCCCCTACTGTCACTGGGAAAGGACACCGCAAGATTGAACCCAAAGCTAAGCACTTCTCCCATTGCAAGAAAGATCAATCTAGTAGGCCAAACCAAACTGATAATTCGAAGAGACTTGCAAAGATAACCAATCATACATAAAAGAATTCAGAAGATTCAAATATTGTTCATAGATAAACTTGATCATAAACCCACAATTCATCGGTCTCAACAAACACACCGCAAAAGAAGATTACATCGAATAGATCTCCACAAGAGAGGGGGAGAACATTGTATTGAGATCCAAAAAGAGAGAAGAATCCATCTAGCTAATAACTATGGACCCGAAGGTCTGAGGTAAACTACTCAAACTTCATCGGAGAGGCTGTGGTGTTGATGTAGAAGCCCTCCGTGATCGATGCCCCCTCCGGCGGAGCTCCGGAACAGGCCCCAAGATGGGATCTCACGGGTACAGAAGGTTGCGGCGGTGGAATTAGGTTTTTGGCTCCGTATCTGATCGTTTGGGGGTACGTAGGTATATATAGGAGGAAGGAGTACGTCGGTGGAGCAACATGGGGCCCACGAGGGTGGAGGACGCGCCCCCTACCTCGTGGCTTCCTGGTAGCTTTCTTGACGTAGGGCCCAAGTCTTCTGGATCACGTTCATTCCGAAAATCACATTCCTGAAGGTTTCATTCCGTTTGGACTCGGTTTGATATTATTTTTCTGCGTAACTCTGAAATAGGCAAAAAACAGCAATTCTGGGTTGGGCCTCCGGTTAATAGGTTAGTCCCAAAAATAATATAAAAGTGTATAATAAAGCCCAATAATGTCCAAAACAGAAGATAATATAGCATGGAGCAATCAAAAATAATAGATATGTTGGAGACGTATCAGGGTTTTGGCCGGGGCCACGGACGGCGGAGGCAAGCTGCTCTGCCGTTGGTCACTGGCTCTTCGGGGAAGATTCCTAACAGTGTCAGCCGGGAGGCACAAGATGGCCATCAAGCCATCCGGCGTAGATCGGACACTACCAAAATAAAATAATATCGTGTGACCCCAATTTAGTCTTCAGTCAACAGACGTGTGACCACTCTCGTACCTTGTTGTTGATCTCTTAGTTTATTTCTTCAGATCAAAGAGATGTGTCGTTGTTAACATTATGCGTTATCTGCATCTTCAGCCACACCGTCTTCCGACTCACGGCAGCTGCTCCAACAAGTGAAGCATACACCAGAAGGGAGCTATAGTCCCCACTCAACAGTTCCCTGCATCGAATGCGCGTGCCCTACATGGACAGCCACAACAACTGCAGGGTCATCGACAAGTCAGCACATGATGCTCACTCCTATGGATGGCGGCCAGATAGGTTGTACCCTCATCTTACTTGTGTGCAACATTTATGGCTTTGTTATTCATCTAAGCATGGAAAATAGATTATCACATTTCACTGCATATTCATGCTGATCTCTTACGGGTCTTGTTCAGGAGTTAACGTTGTTCCATAGTTCAGCTAAGATACTTGTTCTTTAGGTAATGTTGTTCCATAGTTATCATCCATCAGCCAATGCTATCCCACGGGCTGGTGATTATAGTATTATACCACTTCTGGTATTACCCATGTTGTTCTTTATTACTTTTGTGTGACATCTAGTTAATCTCGAGTACAAATGATACATATTCTGTAGCTTTCATCTGTGTTCTCCCTTTAGTATTTGAGACCTGTTGCTGCTAGTTAACTCCAGTCCTACTATTTATGTCGTCTCCTACAGGCACACATTACATAAATCTAACTACTAGTTGTCTTCCATGCATGTCAGATATAATTGCACACACTGATATATCCACAAGAACCTCACGGAGCAATGTAAAGGCCAATAAACTTGATGTCAATGATACCCAATATGACGGAACATGTAAAGGCAGTTCTTCAGAAGACTTGCAGAAAGATGTTGAATCCTCTTCACCCCACAAGGTCCTTGCTCTAACTTGGCCCGTGATATGGGTACAACATGCATATAATGTCGTGGAGTGTATCTACTCTGTTGCAATGCCATGTGCTTAGCATGCTGATCATGCATGTAAATATGTCATGCCTTCCTGTTTTCAGTACATATTCCATTCATGATAACATGTTTTCAAATTCAAGTATTGTCATTCTACTCTATCACAATGCCATCTGCTTAATTTGGAACTCATGCTTCTGAATATCTTATGCATTGTTATTCATCAGTATGTACTTCATCTGTCTACCATACCATGTTTTTTTACATTGAAGTGATGTTCTAGTGCTCTGTTGCAATGCCATCTTAGTTTCCCAATCATACACGTGTATGTTGCCTTAATTTTTTTCTGTACGTATTCCGCTAGCATACAGTTTTACATTCAACTAGTGTTTTTTACTATGTTGTCCTGTCGTATCCCTAGCTCTTACACCATACTCCCTCCGTCCGGATTACATGTTGCCGAAATGGATAAAAAAGGATGTATCTAGAACTGAAATACGCCTAGACCCATCCATTTTTTTCCGGATGGAGGGAATACATGTCAATATGTCATGCCTTTCTATTCTTCAGTACCTATTCCATCTCTCTGCTGTAGCATGTTTTATAATTGAAGCACCATTCTTCTATACAAGGCATGCAAGGGGAAGATGACTATGTTATAATCTGAAGGGTTACAAACAAGGTCTTTGCAAAAGATCCAAACGCCAGGAGATAATAAACCAACTCCAGTTTTTATAGATACTGCTCCAGCACAGAGAAACCCAACTCCTACGGATAATAAGCAGATTCCAGTGGCCAAAGAACTAGTCCGCTCCAGTCCAGCAAAAATATGTCAACTCCATTCTAAGAAGCGTGTGCGTATCCTTGCATCATGAAATTTTATAGCATGCTGATCATATTTTCTACATGTTTCTTACCCATCTCTCTTTTAGAAAATAAGCTTAACAGATAGAAGAATTTCTGCACTGGTATCATCTGTGAGAAAAGATTCTTGCAAGAATTCTCTGTGCTCCAATGCAGATGTAAGTACATGTTGTATATCACTATATTTTTATATCAGCATGTATTTTGTTAATCGGCGTGAATCCAACCTTTATCTGATCTAAATTTAGTTGTAGAAAAATGTATGATTAAAGGCCACAATGTTGATTTTCTAAGGAAAACTGCCTGGTAGTTTTGCATCCTAGGCTGCATGAGTGTACTATCTCATATCAATGGGTTTGAATACTTTGGTTCTGCAGTGGGTTTTCAGTGTTTTTTTACTGTGTTGTCCTGCTGTATCCCTAGCTCTTACATCATACTCCCTCCGTTTGGATTACATGCCGCAGAAATGGATAAAACTGGATGTATCTAGAACTGAAATACGCCTAGACCCATCCATTTATTTCCGGATGGAGGGAATACATGTCAATATGTCATGCCTTTCTATTCTTCAGTACCTATTCCATCTCTGTTGTAGCATGTTTTATAATTGAAGTACCATTCTTCTATATAAGGCATGCAAGGGGAAGACGGCTATGTTAGAATCTGAAGGGTTACAAACCAGGTCTTTGCAAAAGATCCAAACGCCAGGAGATAATAAACAAACTCCATTTTTCATAGATACTGCTCCAGCACAGAGAAACCCAACTCCCACTGATAATAAGCAGATTCCAGTGGCCAAAGAACTAGTCCGCTCCAGTCCAGCAAAAGAATGTCAACTCCATTCTAAGAAGCGTGTGCGTATCCTCGCATCATGAAATTTTATAGCATTCTGATCATATTTTCTACATGTTTCTTACCCATCTCTCTTATAGAAAATAAGGTTAATTGATAAAAGACTTCCTTCATTGGGATTGTATTCGAGGAAAATATCTTGCGGGAATTCTCTGTGCTCCAATGCTGATGTAAGTACCTGTTGTATATCACTATATTTTTACATTAGCATGTATTCTGTTAATCGGCGTGAATCCAACCTTTATCTGATCTAAAATTAGTTGTAGCAAAATGTTAAAGGCGCCAATGTTGATTTTTGTAAAGAAAACTGCCTGGTAGTTTTGCATACTGAGCTGCATGAGTGTACTATCTCATATCATGCACATTACTGAATTGTAGTGCTGCTCTGGTTGCCCATTCATTCATTGTGTCAATGTTGCTTTTGTATTACCTTACCTGGCTGATGATAGCTGTGCCATATTGTGTTAATTTGGTGTTGGCTAGTTGCCCAAACGTTCGTTGTGCCAATGTTTCTTTCCTATTATCTGACTTGGCCAATGATAGCAATGCTAGGGTGTTAATTTGGTGCAGGCTGCTGAAGATAAGAAGACAAACTCTGAAAACAGCAAGGCAACCCCATTGTTTCTTTCCAATAAATCTAGGCCAGGTAATATGGCAATAACTCATGATTAATCTTTTTGGTTCCCCTCCTAATTTATGTTATGATGCAGTGGTCGAGACACTCTCCACTATCAAAAAAATACAAGCCTACCAAAATCGCCATCTGAATTTGTTCAATATCCTCTGTCTCGAATGCAACAGACAAAATGTATGTTTGTGAACCAATTAATGGGTGAAGCAATGATGGAAATGGTGGAGGAATCAGAGGTGCAGAGTCGTGCGACACAACAACTGATCAATGTTTTCAGAGACAGTGTAGCAAAGCAGCAAGAACTTGCCCACATGAGGTTGCATATTGTGACGTTGTAGATTGTTACGTTCTGTTCATTTATTTGCACTGAAATCAATCTTTGATTGCCCAGTGGATGTAATTTCCTGTAATATATGCTGGATGTGCAACATTTTTCCCTGTATGCCGTACCTTTGCTTGATCAGTTTTGGTCCTGTGCATAATTGCTCGTCGTAATGGGCTCAAATTATCTAATTTGGCCTAAAGACATGTACGAACATTAGTGGGCCCATTAAGTTAATGGGCCGTTACCAGGCCAAAAGTTAATGGTCGGCCCTCTTAACTCCCGGGTCGTTAACAGGCCGACATCGAAGCGGGCAACAGGTGGGCCCAATTGATTTCATGGGCCGTTAACAGGCTGTTACTAAGTTCGGGCTACATATGGCCCAATTATACTGTGGGCCTTTTGCAGGCCGAAAGAGACAGCGTGCTTGTACTAGACCATGAAGAGCATGGGCCGCTAAGAGGCCGAAAGTCAGGTCGTATTGTAAATGGCCCAACTGTGTTGTGGGCCTTTAGCAGGCCGAAAGAGAAACCGGGCTAGTATTGGACCATGAAGGGCATGGGCCATTAAAAGGCCAAAACTCAGGTCCGACTACAAATGGCCCAACTCATTTATGGTCCGTTAACAGGCTAAAAGGCACACAGGGCCGGGAATTGGCCCAACACTTAAATGGGTCGCTAAAAGGCCAAAACACAGGTCTGACTACAAATGGCCCAACTGATATATGGGCCGTCAACAAGCTGAAAGGCACATCGGGCCGGAGATTGGCCCAACACTTAAATGGGTTGCTAAAAGGCCGAAACTCAGGTCCGACTACAAATGGCCCAACAGATTTAGGGGCCGTCAACAGGCTGAAAGACACACCGGGCCGGAAATTAGCCCAACATTTAAATGGGTCGCTAAAAGGCCGAAAGATGTACATCGTGAAAATTGGCCCATCCATTGAATGGGCCGTTAATAGGCCGAAATCTCATTGGGCCGATATTGAGCCCAAATATATAGCGGGCTGTTAACAGGCTCGAACTGACGATGGGCTGCAATGGTGTCAAATCTTTAACGGGCCGTTGACGGGCCAAATTGGCACATCTCGTATGGGCCGTGGGCTTAAATGGACCTGACAGAAGTAGGCCTTATATGGGCCGGCCTGCTAATTTTTACTGGGACGACCTTTTTCACCGGAATGGGCCACTGTTGGGTCGTGCCACGTGTCGACCTATCATAGGCGCCTCCTGTCCAATGAGTGGATGACATCTGTCCCAACGGTGAGGCAACACGTGTTTCCTCCGGCCAATGATGATTTTACATGTGAAAAATCCCCATTGGTCTGGGCTGTTAACGGGTTATCGGATCCAAAACCGGACCCAATAGCTTAACGGCGTTCCGTTACGGTGGATGCCACGTGTCGGTCACCCTTGATGAAAGCACTTTGTGACGCGCGATTTATCATCATGGAAGTGGACACTTCCGTGATGATAATTTTGGTCGTGTCATGGAACACTTCTATGACATCACATGTATGACTATCTTGATTCTGTCATAAAATCGTCATGGATGTACATGCATGAAAAAAAACGCGACCTACTGTGACAAACACGTATCATCACGGAAGTGTATTTTTTTTGTAGTGCGCGGCCCCCTCCCGCCCCGCCCCGTCTCCTCGCCGCCACCAGAGGAGCGGCCGGCAAAGCCGCGCCAGCTCCCAGGAAGGTGGCGGTGAGGCGCCTGGGCCGGCCCGATTGCAAGCCACCTCCCCCACCTCCACACCTCTCCCGTCGGATCCAAGTCGCGCTCCGGCGCCGACATGCTACCTCCAGCTTCTCCTCACCAGCCCTCGACCGCCCCCTTCCCTGCGGGCTCCGCCTGTCACTGGTGCATCCTCGCCCCAACCACCTCCTCCCGCGCCATATCCGTGCGGCCTCCAGCACCCTTGCTGTTGCCAGCACCGGATCCCGGGAGGATGGCGTTCGGGCCTCTTGGCCGGGCCGTCGCCGGCCTGCCCGGTGCGGCGTGTCTCTCCCCGTGCTCCACCTCCCCCAGCGCCTCCCAACTCCACGACCTACCCATGTCGGCTGCTCCTTCCCATGGCTCTCGGTCCGGCCATGCCTTCTCTTCGGCTGGCTTTGGTGCTGCTGGCGGCGGCGCATCCTTTCCCCACCCAGTTCTAACCATGGCGTTGGTGGTGGATCTGGTGCCTGCAATGAGTTGTGTTGGTTGTTGATGGTGGTGCATCCGGCGGTGCCCATGCCACCTTCGTCTGGTGATGGGTGCAACTCTCCCTGTCGCGGTGGTTGCAGCCAGCTATATGGTTCCCTTGTCTTTGATTCCTGACCCGACGGCATTTGGGGTGATTCGGTCAAAGGCCGGGGCGAAATCCTTGCTCGGCTTGCCGTTGCTCGCAGCGGTGACATCTGCGGATGCCGTCTCCTTGAAGGCGTTGCCATGGCCTTTCAATCTGTCCTCCTTCGAGCACCGGGGGAAACCCTTGGTCCGGTTCTCCAGACCAGACGGCGGCGGCATCCCGATGTAGCCCCCCTTCATGAAGGCGTCGTCTTGGTTGCTTGTGGTGTCTTCGGTGTTGAAATTGGTGATGCTGGACACCCTGCTTGGTTTTGGGCTGCTTTTCAAGACGTGGGCATCCGAGGTGCAATGTACAACATCGCCGGAGCTTCATCCATGGCTTCTTCCTCATGCTGGTCCGATCCTGCAACCCACTTGCCGACTCTTCTTGGCGCTTCAAGGTGGGGGGTACGTTGATTTGCTTCATCCTGGTGGCATGGCCGTGTGATGGTGTGCCCGGCATTGTTAGTGACGCGGCTTAGCTGCTCTAGGTCTTGTTTCTTTGGCTTTCATGGCTGGAGTTTTAGGTTAGGAGAGTGTGTGCCATGTTGTATCCCTCTTCCTCCCCTCTTGTTACTCTGTTCTCTTCTACCTATCAATGAAAGATACACAAGCTTTGCGTATTCGCGGAAAAAAAAGTTGCAAGGTGTCCTTTTAGCGAACGAATTCGCTCGGTTGCTGGACCCTCCCAGCAACAACGAATCGTTTGTTGGGAGCTCCCTTCAAATCTGACGTCCGATATTTATAGGCGTACAACAAAAAATGGGCCGGGATTAGACAAGACGGCACTGGTAGAAAAAAGGCCTTTAGTCCCGGTTCGCGAAGGCCTTTAGTCCCGGCTGTGCAACCGGGACTAAATATGCGCGACTAAAGACCCCCCCCCCTTTAGTCGCGCCTCTTACGAACCGCGACTAAAGGCTTTAGTCCCGGTTCTCGTGGCTAACCGGGACTAAAGGCCCGTCCACGTGGGCGCCAGGGGTCCGTCAGGGCGGAGGACCTTTAGTCCCGGTTCTCGTGGCTAACCGGGACTAAAGGCCTCCTCCGCAGGTTTAGGGTTTTAGCCCCCCTAAACCTGGTTTCTTTTTAATTTGTAGTGTTTTATTTCTTTTATATTTTATTTTGTGTTTCATTTCAATTTTGATGAAGTTTCAGTACACATATTCTACGCTACTATATACATGCATATGAAATTTCAAACAAGAAGAATTCAAGAGGAATATATAATATATATTCAATCTCGGGTGACCATATACAACTTCGAACAAGTTTCCATACACAATTAGGATGGATGACCATATACAACTTCGAACAAGTTTCAATCTCGGGTATGCATATAAATTTCTTCGTCCTCGGTATAGTGTTCTCCTTTAGGATTGATGACTTCCCTCATGAAAAATCCTGCTAATTCATCTTGAATTGGTCGGAAGCGAGCTTCTGGACTAAGCCTCCTCCGCAAGTTATCCGTCGCCTTGCACACGCTATCCGATGCCTTCCGCTCAGAGGTGTGTCTCCGGATGTTCTCACGAACATAGTATCCACATAGATTGGTCCCTGGTGGCTGCTTATCCACATTAACTAACCTTCTAAAATCTAGCTCATGTTTGAATTCACCGACAATTTCTTCTGAGAACCGTCTCCAAACCCTACAGGGCAAAGAAAATTAAATGAACAAGGGAGTTATTAGTTACTTGATATTAGGAAATGAACGAAAGAGACCGATCGATATAGAGCTCAAATGATTGAAAATAATTACTTTTGCAGCATTTTTCTCATGTCGGCCCAACGCTTTGGATCCGAATCCATAGAGTCCATGATTAGAACTCTGGAGGTGTGAAGTTCAATATTTAGCAGAATCCAGTGGAACCTGCGGACACGTTACATGCACAGTCATGCATAACTCACCGATTAGACATACCATGCATGGAGTAAACAAAAGAGAATGGGCACAAGAGAGAAACACTCACCCAAAATGGTAAGGAAATAGAATATGACTTTTGAGTTGATGCTTTCTAAGAAACTTGTACAAGTCTTTCTCCACGTCTTCGGGGTGATTTTGTAACACATGTCCATTAACGATATGTGGGTCAATGAACCCAACATCATGGATGTTTCTTATTTTGCATTCCCAAATCTTCAATCTGCATAATAGCGTACACAACAATATAGTTAGGACAATATATATATATATATATATATATATATATATATATAGTGCAGGAAATGAAGAACGAGATGAGGTAGAAATAAATCACTTACAGAACGTAGCAACTCAGCATAGATTTGTCGAGGTCACACAGATTGAACAGCTGGAACAATTCACTCATATGAACTTGTACAGAGTACCGTTTGGTGTGATGCTCCTCTGTAACATCCGCATAAACATATTCTTTGTCGGCCCATGTTATGAATTGCTTGTACCAACGTAGCAGATTTCGCATTTGTGGTGGTAGACTCTTTTCCCGCGCAGGCTCGATGAGAGGCCCATTCCGCACATATTGTAATGCTATCTCACATACTGGCGCATCCTCAAGGCCTAAGAAGGCACGAAGAGTCAA
This sequence comes from Triticum aestivum, assembly GCF_018294505.1. Lineage (NCBI taxonomy): Eukaryota > Viridiplantae > Streptophyta > Magnoliopsida > Poales > Poaceae > Triticum > Triticum aestivum. The sequence continues at coordinate 589,786,352 of NC_057814.1, read as the reverse complement.
ACCCATCTCGGACGCTTGTTTCATGGCACTCGCTACAGTCAATCCAAGTGCTGCCGCAGCTGCTATGATCTCGGGGTCCTCTTCCGGACCGGCTTTCACTATGAGCGGGGGGATCGATTGTTTCTTCTGCATCCCGAGCTGGTCAACTTGTTTCCCGCTTTTTTTACTTTCTTCTTTCTCCTCCTTCAATATTTTTGCTTGCCTACGAAGTTCATGTCCATAGTCGTCAGGCATATTCAGCTCGGCTTGGGACGGTGTCGTCAAAAAAATCCTTAGCCCACTTCTTTTGCTTCTCAGTGAATACTTGCTTGGGCTCAGGCTCTTTTATCGCCTTCATATCCGCCTTCCATTTCTCATAATCAGCAGACGCGGCCAATTTGGTTTCAGCTTCACTAAGTTCCCAAGGCCTTGGGAGGAGAGGCTTCAGTGATGGCTCCGGTACCCTTGTGGTCTTAGGTACATAAGGGTCCGGGTTAATAGTCCAGGAGCGGGTTTCCTTGCTGTCCGCCTGCTTCTGCTTCTTCGCCGGAGGTGGATTGGGGGGCGTCGTACCCGCCGGAGGAGGATTGGGGGGCGTCGTACCCGCCGGAGGTTGTGGATCGGGGGACGGCGTCGAATGGCGTGAAGGAGGTGTAGGTGAACCACCACCACCACCACCACCACCGCCGCCACCACCACCACCATCGGAGGGGGGTGGACTTGCTAGCCTTGGCGCCTCGCCTGGAAACACTATGTACTTCTTTTTCCATAGAATGATCTGGCGCTTGACATCTCCAAGTCTTCTCTCCCCTTCGGGTGTAGCTTTGTCAATCTCCAGGTCCTCAAACCCTTGGACTATGTCTTCCACCGTGACACGAGCATAGCCATATGCAATGGGGTTGTTGTGGTGGAGTGCTCCAGGTGTACAGGGTAAAGCACTGCCGCTAGCTACCTTCGTGGAAACGTTCCCCACGGGATAATGCAGATCACATTCTTTCATCTCCTTTACATCATCCACGGGGTAGTGAGGCTCCGGTGCACGAATCTCGATCATCGATGCACTAGCACCAGGAGGGGCATCCGTGGAAGCCACCCTGCTTCTCCGCTGCTGGCTTCCGCGATCCGCTTCATGATCTTCATGCGGCCCTGCAGCCGATTTTTCTTTTACTAGTTCATGCACGGTCTGCTTCAACTCATGGAGTTCCGATGCAAACTTCGCCATAAGATCTGCATCTCGGTCCGTCTTTCTCTTACGGCTTCTGTAACAGTACGGGTCATTGTCCTGGGAAAACCCTACTTTCCACGGAACTTTGCCTTTGCCTCGTACACGTCCTCCGTGTTCATCATTCCCGAGGGATGTTGTCAGTGCGTCTTTCTCTCTGTTGAACTTGATCAAGCCCTCTTGAGCTTGGGTCATTGCGTCAATAAGGGCTTGGGTGGGAGCAAACTTTTTCTTCCGGTGAACACACACCCCTGTCTCCGGGTCTAGCGATCCCCCATGCCCGTACCACCAGCTTTTGGCCCTTGGGTCCCATCCCTCTGTACCTAGAGGGATTCCTCGCACCCTCAGGTCCTCCTCCATCTTCTGCCACCTAGGCTCCGAAAGGCGGTATCCTCCTGGCCCCATAATATGATGGAACTTTTTCTTACTCGCATTATCCTTATTTTTTTCGATATTTCCTTGAAATGCTCCGATTGCTTTTGCCTCACAAATTCTGGCCAATCATCTTTCAGTTTCTCATGTTGTCCATTGAAATCCGGAGTCTTGCCCTTGTTGACATAGTCACGGGTTAAATTTTTCTTGAAGTTCCGGAATGCTTCGCCCATCTTCTGAAGAGCGAACTCTTTAACTAGCCTCCTCCTCTCACGTCCACCCGAAACCTCGTTACCGAATTCATCGACTTTTTTGTATTCCGGAGGTAGAATGAAATGTTCCATAAGCTTTCTCCAGCAATCCTTTTTCGTTCTCTTGTCGACAAAACTGAAACCAAGACGTGCCTTCTTTGGCTCCTTCCATTCCTGGACGGTGATCGGGACGTTGTCTCTAACAACGACTCCGCATTGGTTGATAAACTTTGAGGTGTGCTGTAGGGGCTTGCCGGTTTCACTAACAAACTCAATGGCATATGTTTCTCCTGTTTTCATCGCCTTGGATTTGCCACGCTTTGTCGTACTCGATCCGGCCGAGGGCTAAAAAAAGAAAGAGATTCGCGCGCGTTAATACATATGTATTCACATTTCAGTAAGTTTGTATCACGAGAGGCTCAATGTATATATAAACCTCGCCGGAGGTGGTTGCTACTTGCAATTCGAGATCGTCGTTTGTTGACGGTTGACCTCCGTCGACAATGTTCGTTCCTTCACCTTCTTGATCATCGACAATGTCTGTTCCACCGTCAAGGTTCAGAAAAGAAGAGACTACATCCTCTTCTTGCTCATATTCTGAGCCCGGCACATAAGGAATCTCGTTGTTGATGATGCCCATTAAATAACGTTCAGCCTCCGGATCCCTAAGCGGCTCGGCTCTACCGTCCGCCATATGTCACTCCTACATGTAGTAAAAATTCTTTAAGTATAAAGGAATTAAAAAATAAGATTAAGGGGACATAGAGGAGGAGGAATTAAAAAATAAGATTATTTAGCACTAATTTGCATAGAAGTTTTTGTTTAGGGTTTAGGGTTTCCTTTTCTTCTTCCTTTTCTTTTTCCTTTTCATCTTCCTTTTCTTCTTCCTTTTCTTTTTCCTTTTCTTCTTCCTTTTCTTCTTCCTTTTCTTCCTTTTCTTCTTCCTTTTCTTCCTCCTTTTCATCTTCCTTTTCTTCTTC